>NC_052176.1:4748967-4788694 GCF_902713615.1 Scyliorhinus canicula | reverse complement strand
CTGTAAAAGTTGGTAAGGGTTAATGTGGACATGCCGAATTGCCTTAGTTTCCTTAGGAAGTATCGGCGCTGTTGTGCTTTCTTAGTGGTAGCGTCGACATGGATGGCGATTGTGACAGATTGTGGGTGATAGAACATAGAACAGTACAGCACAGAACAGGCCCTTCGGCCCTCAATGTTGTGCCGAGCCATGATCACCCTACTCAAACCCACGTATCCACCCTATACCCGTAACCCAACAACCCCCCCCTTAACTTTACTTTTATTAGGAAACTACGGGCAATTTATCACGGCCAATCCACCTAACCTGCACATCTTTGGAGACTAAGGGACAATTTAGCACGGCCAATCCACCTAACCTGCACATCTTTGGACTGTGGGAGGAAACCGGAGCACACGGAGGAAACCCACGCACACAGGGGGAGGACGTGCAGACTCTACACAGACAGTGACCCAGCCGGGAATCGAACCTGGGACCCTGGAGCTGTGAAGCATTTATGCTAACCACCATGCTACCGTGCTGCCCTGATGTGCACACCTGGGAATTTGAAGGTATCAACCATCTCCACCTCGGCATCCCCACCCACAAACATTCGCTCCCTCCACCCCCCCCCGACGCACAGCGGCAGCCGTGCGGACCGTCTACAAGACGGCCCGCAGCCACTCGCTCCTTCGACAGCACCTTCCAAACCCGCCACCTCTACCGAGCGCGATTTGATTCGTGCATCTGAGAATGTGTTTTTCACAACAAGAAAGTATTTTTAATCAGGATATCAGCCCACCACCAGTGAGTAATCTGATTTTAAATTATGGAAAGCAACAGCAAAAGTACAGAAAAACATTTGGAAGTTATGTCAGGGTGCAGTGCCATGTCCTCCGTTGAATTGATAGTAAGTAATATTCGATCTTATCTCAAAAAAGGTGCCAGATACTGATGCAGCACCCACAAGAATCGTTCTAATTTTAAACGCCTCCCCTCAGGGCCTTAACCGCCGCGGTATTAGCGGAAACCCGCCCAGCGATACATCCACCCCTGGACCCATCGCCACCCTTGTTTTTAGCACCCGGGACATGACGCTCGCAAATCCCTCCCAGCACCCCCTAAGCTTAGGGCATGCCCAAAACATGTGAACGTGGTTCGCTGGTCCTCCCGCGCACCTAGCGCATTTGTCCTCTATCCCAAAGGGTTGTGGGTTTGGAAGGAGCCTCGGCGATTGGCTGCGGTGAGTCTTGTAGACGGTGCACACGGCTGCCGCTGTGCGTCGGGGGGGGGGGGGTGGAGGGAGTGAATGTTTGTGGTTAGCGTGTCGATCAAGCGGGGCTGCTTTGTCCTGGATGGTGTCGAGCTTCCAGAGGCTGGTTTTCAAGCGGCGGAAAACCCGTTTGGCGTGGGACGCGCCTCGTGGTTGAAATTCCGTCACCTGCTGCTCAGGTTGGGCCGACTTTAGGCGACCGGACGGGAAAAATCAGCATTCGCAATGGAAGCTAAATGATTTAATAATACTCCGTGTCGGTGGTCCGTTAATTTTTTTTTTTAATAAACAATTTTATTGAGGTAGTTTTTGGCTTTGTTAGAGACATCAACAGAAAGAAAGCAAAAATGTGCAAACATCCACGTACATTCAATACTTCAATCGTACCACACTGCACAAGCCCGCTCCTCTCCCATCGGCACTACCCGCCATTTTATCCCTCCTACTCTACTCTACTCTACCCGCCCCCCCCCTGCTGACGCTCACTCTCCCGCAAAGAAGTCAATAAATGGTTGCCACCTCCGGGCGAACCCCTGTACAGATCCCCTCAAGGCGAACTTAATTTTTTCCCATACCCAGGAAACTCGACATGTCTGCAAGCCACGACTCAGTCTCCGGGGGCTTTGAGTCCCTCCCCGCCAATAGTATTAGTCGCCGGGATATCAGGGAAGCAAAGGGCAAAACATCGGCCTCTTTCTCCCCCTGGACTCCCGGGTCCTCCGAAACCCCAAAAATTGCCACCCCTGGACCCATCGCCACCCTTGTTTTTAGCACCCGGGACATGACGCTCGCAAATCCCTCCCAGCACCCCCTAAGCTTAGGGCATGCCCAAAACATGTGAACGCGGTTCGCTGGTCCTCCCGCGCACCTAGCGCATTTGTCCTCTATCCCAAAGAATTTGCTCATCCGAGCCACCGTCACGTGGGCCCGGTGAACGACCTTAAATTGGATCAGCCCGAGCCTGGCACATGTCGCGGTCGAATTTACCCTACTCAGGGCCTCTGCCCACAGCCCGTCCTCCATTTCCCCTCCTAGCTCCTCCTCCCATTTAAGTTTGAGTTCCTCCGTCTGGGACCCTCCCTCCCTCATGAGCACCTTATAAATATCAGAGACTCTACCCTCCCCTTCTTCCCCCCCTAGAGACTATTCTGTCTTGGATCCCCATTGGCGGGAGGCGTGGGAAAGGATGGGACCTGTCTACGAACAAAGTCCCGCAAGATGGTCCGTTAATTATACTGTCAGGTAGAAATAGGGGACAACTGGGACACTGGGCGGAGTGGGATAACAGCTGTGAGACTGAACTAGTCAATAAGCTCTCTCCAGAGGAAGTCTCGCTGTCTTTGGCATCTGCTTCACCATTTGGTTTGGATCCGATCAGCACTTAACCGTGGTGGCACAACGGTTTGCGCCGCTGACTCACGGCGCCAGGGACCCCGGTTCGATTCCGGCCTTGGGATGACTGTCAGTGCGGAGTTTGCATGTTCTCCCCCCCCCCCCCCCCCACCTCGAATCTCGCGAGAGGCACCAGGTCGGGCCTGACAAGGCTGTTGAATCGTCCCCTCCGTTTCTCTCTTGATCTCCTCTCTCCCGACCTCGAGCTCCCTCGCTCTCTTTCCCTCTATCTCCCTCAATCAATCTCTTTCCCTCTCTTGCTAGTTATTTTGCTCCCTCAGGGGGCTGGTTTAGCACAGGGCTAAATCGCTGGCATTGAAAGCAGACCAAGGTAGGCCAGCAGCAAGGTTCAATTCCCGTACCAGCCCCCCCGAACAGGCGTCGGAATGTTTTCACAGTAACTTCATTTGAAGCCTACTTGTGACAATAAGCGGTTTTCATTTTCATAGCTCACTCTTATCACTTTCCAGAACACACTCTAGCTCTCTCTCTTTGTATTCTGTACAGTCTATCTTTCTCTTTCCAATGGCTGGTGCAGACTCGATGGGCCGAATGTGCTCCTTCTGCGTTGTAAATTCAAGGATTCTAGATTCATCCATCCATCCATCTATCCGGGGCAGCACGGTAGCACTGTTGCTTCACAGCGCAGGGTCCCAGGTTCAATTCCCGGGCTTGGGGTCACTGTCGGTGCGGAGCCCGCACTTTCTCCCCCGCGTCTGCGTGGGTTTCCTCGAGTGGGGGAGAGAGACGGGATTAATCCTGCTCCCCCCCCCCCCCCCCTCAACCGGGTATCTCGGGGCATTCCAACATTTCGAACGGCGGGCTGGTACGTCTCCTAATAATAATAATCTTTATTGCCACAAGTAGGCTTATATGAACATTGCTGGGCGGCACGTGGCACAGTGGTTAGCACTGGGACTAGGGCGCTGAGGACCCGGGTTCGAATCCCGGCCCTGGGTCACTGTCCGTGTGGAGTTTGCACATTCTTCCCCGCGTCTGCGTGGGTTTCGCCCCCACAACCCAAAGATGTGCAGGTTGGGCCACGCTAAATTGCCCCTTAATTGGAAAAAAAAAATCGGGTGCTCTAAATTAAAAAAATTTAAAATGTTAACATTAACACTGCAAGGGAATTACTGTGAAAATCCCCTCGTCGCCACATTCCGGCGCCTGTTCGGGTACACGGAGGGAGAATTCAGAATGTCCAATTCACCCAACAAGCACGTCTTTCGGGACTTGTGGGAGGAAACCGGAGCGCCCGGAGGAAACCCCACGCAGACACGGGGGGAGAACGTGCAGACTCCGCGCAGACAGTGACCCGGGAATCGAACCCGGGACCCTGGAGCTGTGAAGTCACAGTGCTAACCACTGTGCCACCGTGCCGCCCCCCAAAGCCGGCTTATTAATTAGGAACGCGTATAAATCAACCCATTTCCCTTGGTTGTAATATCTCCACTTTGAAGAAAGATCAATGTTAATACAGTCGTCATGAGGAAGGTCTAAGTATCAGACGGAGAAGTTGTTTTATTAATGTGGAAATAAAATGTGATCAAAGTGTCGGGCAAAATGGGAGCGTTAATATGAAATGCTACACAATTGGGTAGATTGGCAAAAAGCTTGGAATGCATTTCGAGTGTGTATCCTCACTTTGTCCTCA
Source organism: Scyliorhinus canicula (assembly GCF_902713615.1). Taxonomy (NCBI): domain Eukaryota; kingdom Metazoa; phylum Chordata; class Chondrichthyes; order Carcharhiniformes; family Scyliorhinidae; genus Scyliorhinus; species Scyliorhinus canicula. The sequence goes on along the minus strand of NC_052176.1, from coordinate 4,784,396 downwards.
TTAATTTTCCTATTCCAAATGAAAGGCTAGTTCAACGTGAAACAGTCGGAACGGTGAGGTGATCCAGTGCCAGGATAGCCCAACGGATAGTCTTTGATCCCACTTTGAACATGGACTCATTTCCTCCAGACCCACCGGTATCTCTCCCGCCAATCTACGATGCGTGCCCAGGCTGTAACCTTCCTTATTCGTTCTTTCGGAGTACGCGGGTGGGACGGCTGGCCGGGACCTGCATTTTTTGCCCACCCCTAATTGCCCCTCGAGAGGGTGGTGGGCGAGCCGCCATCTTGAACCCGCCGCAGTCCCCGTGTGGTGTGGGTACACCCACCGTGCTGTTAGGGAGGGAGCTCCCAGGTTTTTGACCCCAGCCACAGTGAAGGAGCGGCCGATATATTTCCGAGTCGGGATGGCGAGCGGCTCGGAGGGGGGGGGATCTTGCAGGCGGGGGTGTTCCCTGTGCGTCCGCTGCTGCCCTCGTCCTTCTAGACGGTAGAGGTGGCGGGTTTGGAAGGTGCTGTCGAAGGAGCGAGTGGCTGCGGGGCGTCTTGTAGACGGTGCGCACGGCTGCCGCTGTGCGTCGGGGGGGGGTGGAGGGAGTGAATGTTTGTGGTTAAGCGTGTCGATCGAGCGGGGCTGCTTTGTCCCTGGATGGTGTCGAGCTTCTCGAGTGTCGTTGGGAGCCGCGCTCATCCAGGCAAGTGGAGAGTCCCTCACACTCCTGACTTGTGTCCTTGTAGATGGTGGACAGGCTTTGGGGGGGGTCAGGAGGTGAGTTACTCTCCGCAGGATTCCCAGCCCCTGACCTGCTCTGGTAGCCGCAGTATTGATGTGGCTGGGTCCAGTTGAGTTTATGATCAATGGTAAACCCCGGGATGTTGTGGATATCTTCACAGCTGCAATCTGCAGAGAGTCTGCTTGATAAAAGTTTAATGCAGAAAAGTGTGGAAAAGTGAAAATTCTGATTGGAAGAACAAGTTGAGAACATGAAACTGGCGAACAAGAATAGAAAGGGGTTGGGGTTGTCGGGGAAAACTGTGTTCAAAAAGGTGGGCCGGATCCTGCACGTCATAAATCGGGGTCGAGGTTACAAAATGTACGGAGGGCTTGTGGCGCAGTGGGGTTGACGTCCTCACCTCTGAACCAGAACCTCCGGAATTCGAGTCCCGCCCCAGGACTTGACGGCCGTGGCCGGGGCTCCCGCAGCCCAGCCAAACGGGTCGACGCGTCCAAACTAGTCAATGGATGGTGGTAGGAGCAGGAATAACTCAAAGAACAAAGAAAAGTACAGCACAGGAACAGGCGCTTCGGGCCTCCAGGCCTGCACCGACCATGCTGCCCGTCTAAACTAAAATCTTCTACACTTCCTGGGTCCATATCTCTCTATTCCCATCCTATTCATGTATTTGTCAAGATGCCCCTTAAATTTCACCAGATATTTGTGTTGTTCCTCGTGTCTTAATAAAGCTCGTAGTCTCAAATGTGGAGAAGATGCTTTATTGTGAATTCGTTCTCTCTTCAGAGCTTAACCTACGGCTACCTCAAATGCTACTAGCTGGTGTGTCTGTCCTGCTACCAGTTCTGCCTTCCGTGAAGTGTGTCCTCAGTTCCTGTCCCGGTCTATTTATATGGCCCTCCCGTGCTCCCTCTAGTGTTTGCTCAGTTGTATTGCATCTAGTTAACTTGTGATCACCACATCCCCCTTTTTCTCTTTACATATTTTCTGTACATCGTTAAAGAAAATTGTACATCCTGTCCCGGTGTATTTATAGCTCTCCCTCTAGTGTTTGCTCAATTGTATTGTATCTAGTCAATCTACGATCACCACAATATTCACCAAAGAGAAGGAATTGGTGGATGTTGAGTCTGGAGAAGGGTGTGTAGATAGCCTGGGTCACATTGAGATCCAAAAAGACGAGGCGTTGGGCGTCTTGAAAAATATTAAGGTGGATAAGTCCCCAGTGCCTGATGGGATCTACTCCCAGAATACTGAAGGAGGCAAGAGAGGAAATTGCTGAGGCCTTGACGGAAATCTTTGGAATCCTCACTGTCTTCAGGTGATGTCCCAGAGGACTGGAGAAGAGCCAATGTTGTTCCTTTGTTTAAGAAGGGTAGCAAGGATAATCCAGGGAACTACAGGCTGGTGAGCCTTACATCAGTGATAGGGAAATTACTGGAGAGAATTCTTCGAGACAGGATCTACTCCCATTTGGAAGCAAATGGACGTATTAGTGAGAGGCAGCACGGTTTTGTGAAGGGGAGGTCGTGTCTCACTAACTTGATAAGAGTTTTTCGAAGAGGTCACAAAGATGATTGATGCAGGTAGGGCAGTGGATGTTGTCTATATGGACTCCTGGTCAGTCACACTGGATGTGGAGTGACACCAACACTCCCCCCTCCCCGGCCCTCAAGCGACAAGCCCCTGCCGACAGACTAGCGACCCGTTCCGGGACCCACGAGCTATGGGAGACGGGCAAAAGTCTTCCCTAAGTGCGGGAAGAGAATAATTACAAAAGCGATGAACTTCTACCCAATGCAGGGTTCGACCTCAACTGGAGTATCGAGTCCGATTCTGAGCACTGCACTTGAGAAAGGGTCGGGAGAGCGTGAGAATGGTTCGACGGGTGAGGGCTCAAGGTATTGACTTGACTGACTGATTTTTATTGCCACATGTACCGAAGTACAGTGAAAAGTATCTTTCTGCGGCCAAGTACGTACATAGTAGACAAAAGAATAATCAACAGAGAACATTGACAAATGGTACATCGACAAACAGTGATTGGTTACAGTGCGGAACAAGGGGCCAAACAAAGCAAATACATGAGCAAGAGCAGCATAGGGTGTCGTGAATAGTGTTCTTACAGGGAACAGATCAGCCCGAGGGGGAGTCGTTGGGGAGTCTGGTAGCTGTGGGGAAGAAGCTGTTCCTAAGTCGGGATATGCGGGTCTTCAGACTTCTGTACCTTCTGCCTGATGGAAGGGTCTGGAAGAGGGCAAAGCCTGGGTGGGAGGGGTCTCTGACAATGCTGTCTGCCTTCCTGAGGCAGCGGGAGGGGTAGACAGAATCAATGTGGGGGCGGCAAGCTTGTGCGATGCGTTGGGCTGAGTTCACCACAGTCTGCAGTTTCTTGCGATCTTGGACCTGAGCAGTTGCCGTACCAGGCTGTGATGCAGCCGGATAGGATGCTCTCTATGGCACATCTGTAGAGGTTTGTGAGAGTCTACGCAGACTTGCTGAATTTCTTTAGCTTCCGTAGGAAGTAGAGACGTTGTTGGGCTTTCTTGACTGTTGCATCAACGTGAGTGGACCAGGACAGGGTGTTGGTGATGGTGACCCCCCCAGGAACTTAAAGCTATCGACCATCTCCACTTAGGAGCCATTGATGCAGACGGGAGTGTGTGTCGTGCTGCACTTCCTGAAGTCGATGATCAGTTCCTTGGTCCTTCTGGCATTGAGAGAGAGGTTGTTTTCGGTACACCATGCAACCAAGTGATCTATCTCCCTCCTGTAGTCTGATTCGTCGTTGTTTGAGGTACGACCCACCACAGTTGTATCATCTGCAAACTTCTAGATTGAGTTGGAGTTAAATCTTGCCACACAGTCATTACTGTAGAGGGCTGAGCGCACATCCTTACGGGGCCCCGGTGTTGAGGACTATTGTGGAGGAGGTGCTGTTGCCTCTCCTGTCAGTTGGGGTCTGTGGGCGAGGAGGTGAAGGATCCAGCTACACAGGGATGGGTCAAGTCCAAAATTGCGGGAGTTTGGTTATTACTCTTGTCGGGATAACAGTGTTGAAGGCGGAGCTGTAGTCTATGAACAGCAGTCTGACGTAGGTGTCCTTGTTGGCGAGGTGTGCGAGTGTTGATTGTAGGGCCAGGGAGATAGCGTCTGCTGTGGACCGGTTGTGGTGATAGGCAAACTGCAGTGGATCGAGACCGTCTGGGAGGCTGGCAGTGACCTGCCTCATGACTAGACGCTCGAAGCATTTGACGATAACAGACGTCAGGGCCACCGGTCGGTAGTCGTTGAGGCAGGCTCCCTTGGTCCTCTTTGGTACTGTGGTGGTCATCTTGAAGCAGGTGGGGTGCTGTGGCCTGTACGCACAGGCTCCACTGCCCTGCTGGTGAGGTGGGGGTGAAGAAGGGGGGGGGGGGGGGGGGGGGAACATACGCTGTCTCCAACTCTTTCTCGGCATTCGACCCGATCGGCGGGCAGTCCCAGCCGCCCTGGCAACTCATCCCAGCCCTCCGAGTGACTCTCCTCCCCACGCTTTGCATCCCTGATGTCAAGGGGGCGAGAGGCGCGAAGCTCTGCTCCTCTGCCCCATCGCTTCGGCCATCGCTGCCTCCCAGGTACGCGACATTCTCTGGTCAATTAACAACGGCAGAGCTCGTCACCCTGCAGACACTCTGCGCGCCGACGGTGTTAGGCAGTGGCCTGGTGGCTAATCCGGAGAACCCCCGGGTTAGTGTTCTGGGGGGGGGGGTGGGACACGGGTTCGAATCCCACCCCGGCTCCTGGTGGAATTTAAATTCGATGAATAAAATCGCGAATTATAAAGCTCAGCCTCGGTAACGGCGACCGTGACAACGATTATCGTGGGAGGTATAGAGGACCGGGTGCAGGTCCATAGATCCATGAGGGCAGCAGATAAGGTGGTTCCAGAGGCCTATGGGCCTTTATTAGCCGAGGCGCAGAATATAAGAGCGGGGAGGTTATGACGGAGCTGTATACAACGCCGGTTAGGCCGCAGCTAGAGTACTGTGTGCAGTTCTCGTCGCCACTCTACAGGAAGGATGTGATTGCCCCTGGAGAGGGTACGGAGGAGATTCACCCAGGATGTCGCCTGGAGCTGGAGCGTGGCAGCGATGAAGAGAGGCTGGTTAGGCCGGGTTTGATTTCCTCGGAGCGGGGAGAAGGCCGAGGGGGGGACCTGATCGAGGTGGACAAAATTACGAGGGACGTAGATCGGGTGGAGAGGGAGGAACCTTTCCCCTTTAGTCGAGGGGGGTCAATAACCAGGGGGCAGAGATTTAAGGTGAGGGGTCGGGGGTTCAGAGGGGATGTGAGGGAAAAACCTTTTCACCCGGAGGGGTGGTGGGACTCGCTGCCTGAAAGGGCGGCGGAGGCGGGAACTCTAACAACGATTAAGAAGTGTTTAGATGAGCATTTGAAACTCCGCAGCGTGCAAGGCTGGGAAACGGGATTAAAATAGATCAGTGCTGGCGCAGGACACAAAGTTGCCTCTTTATGTTGCCGTCCGACTCTCCGACTTTATTTCTGTCGGGCTGAGAAATTTTGGAAGACTTTGACGGTGCCCTGTCCGCCCCGGCGGGGCCGTCTCCTCTGCGGCATTGAGAGAGGCATCCATCCGCTGCCAGCCCTGAGCGATCCCAGCTTGAACCCTCGATCGTGTCCCCTGCCTCATTACAACAGCCCTCTGCCGGCGCAGGGCTAAAATCAATCTCCAATACTGCAGCAGAAGGCAAAGCTTCGTCAGCAGAACCTTGACACGTCCTGCCCAAAGCTACCTCAGGGCTCTCTCCTCTGATCAAGGCAATATGTCCCCACGGCTGGCCTGTGACTGATGGGAAGAGATAAATTGCCCTCAGCACTCACTTGCATCCTGAAGCGCCTCGACAATTATCTTGAGGGGGCCCGGGCGCCCGTATTATGGACCGACCCCCTCCTCATCGGCTCCCCCGCCTCGTTCCCGGGTCCCTCCGAACGTCCGACACCCCTCCCTCAAAAAACTAACCTCACTTATTCCACCCACCGTCTCCCCCTTCACCCCCCCCCCCCCCCTCTCAGATCCCCCTCTCTCAATTCCTCCATCGTCCCACGGGTAGGCGGGCCCCACCACTGTCTTGAAGCGATTGAGCCCGCTTTAACTCGAGCCACGATCTCGCATAATCCCTACGGTGCGGTGGGAGTCCACTCGGCCCATCGGGTTCGACGCCGACCCTCTGAAAGAGCACCCTACCCAGGTCCCCCCCCCCCCCCCCCCCCCCACCCCCACCCTATCCCCGCACCCTAGCTAACCATATAGGACACTAAGGAGCAATTTATTACAGCCAATCCACCTAACCTGCACATCTTTCTCACTAAGGGACAATTTAGCACGGCCAATCCACCTAACCTGCACATCTTTGGACACTAAGGGACAATTTAGCATGGCCAATCCACCTAACCTGCACATCTTTCTCACTAAGGGACAATTTAGCACGGCCAATCCACCTAACCTGCACATCTTTGGACACTAAGGGACAATTTAGCACGGCCAATCCACCTAACCTGCACATCTTTGGACACTAAGGGGCAATTTAGCATGGCCAATCCACCTAACCTGCACATCTTTGGACACTAAGGGACAATTTAGCACGGCCAATCCACCTAACCTGCACATCTTTCTCACTAAGGGACAATTTAGCACGGCCACTCCACCTAACCTGCACATCTTTGGACACTGAGGGACAATTTAGCACGGCCAATCCACCTAACCTGCACATCTTTGGACACTAAGGGACAATTTAGCACGGCCAATCCACCTAACCTGCACACCTTTGGACACTAAGGGACAATTTAGCACGGCCAATCCCCCTAGCCTGCGCATCTGAGGACATCGGGCAGAACTTTCCATTCTGAGATCGAGTCCCACAGGGAGTGGGAGTGTTTCCTGTCGCAGAGGCTTCTGGGAATTTGCCCCAGCATAGCGCCAATGCTGTTCTGATTAATTGTGCAGTCAGGGGCAGCCCCGGCATTTCGCCTGCTGTTAAAATCGAGGACAAGACCCGAGCATTCGTGAGGATAGCCGACAAGATCCCCAAAACAATTCTTAATCTGACCCATCGGCGTCCTGCGAACCCAGAATTAATCACATTTACATCAATGAAGATGGTTTAACAATTATCCTTCAAACAGCTCTTAACAAGGAGAAACGTACTTTGTGGGCTAAATTTTCCATCCGGGAGACTATGTTCTACCCCTGGAGATGAATCGCCTCTGATTTGTGGTCTTTTTACGCAGGCACGGAACCGCTCGCCATCTTGAACCCACCGCAGTCCCCGTGTGGTGTAGGTACACCCACCGTGCTGTTAGGGAGGGAGTTCCCAGGATTCTGACCCCAGCCACAGTGAAGGAACGGCCGATATATTCCGATTCGGGATGGCGAGCGGCTCGGAGGGGGGGGGAACTTGCAGGCAGGGGTGTTCCCCGTGCGTCTGCTGCTGCCCTCGTCCTTCTAGACGGTAGAGGTGGCGGGTTTGGAAGGTGCTGTCGAAGGAGCGAGTGGCTGCGGGGCGTCTTGTAGACGGTGCGCACGGCTGCCGCTGTGCGTCGGGGGGGGGGGGTGGAGGGAGCGAATGTTTGTGGTTAGCGTGTCGATCGAGCGGGGCTGCTTTGTCCCTGGATGGTGTCGAGCTTCTCGAGTGTCGTTGGGAGCCGCGCTCATCCAGGCGAGTGGAGAGTATTCCCTCACACTCCTGACTTGTGCCTTGTAGATGGTGGACAGGCTTTGGGGGGGGTCAGGAGGTGAGTTACTCTTCGCAGGATTCCCAGCCCCTGGTCACAGCACACCCGGGGTTAAACCTGGACACTTAACTGTTCGTGCAATCGGTCAAGAAACGTGCATTACACCGATGTGCTGGAGGTAGAATAGAGTTATAGAACACTACAGCGCAGTACGGGCCCTTCGGCCCTCGATGTTGCGCCGACCTGTGAAACCATCTGAAGCCTATCTGACCTACACTATTCCATTTTCATCCATATGTCTATCCAGTGACCACTTAAATGCCCTTAAAGTTGGCGAGTCTACTACTGTTGCAGGCAGGGCGTTCCACACCCCTGCTATTCTCTGAGTAAAGAAACTGCCTCTGACATCTGTCCTATATCTATCTCCCCTCAATTTAAAGCTATGTCCCCTCGTGTTGGTCATCACCATCCGAGGAAAGAGACTCTCACTGTCCACCCTATCTAACCCTCTGACTATCTTATATGTCTCTATTAAGTCATCTCTCAGCCTTCTCCTCTCTAACGAAAACAACCTCAAGTCCCTGAGCCTTTCCTCGTAAGACCTTCCCTCCATACCAGGCAACATCCTAGTAAATCTCCTCTGAACCCTTTCCAAAGCTTCCACATCCTTCCTATAATGTGGTGACCAGAACTGCACGCAGTACTCCAGGTGCGGCCGCACCAGACTTATGTACAGCTGCAGCATGACCTTGTGGCTCCGAAACTCAATCCCCCTGCTTATAAAGGCTAGCACACCATATGCCTTCTTAGCAGCCCTATTAACCTGGGTGGCAACTTTCAGGGATTTATGTACCTGGATGCCAAGATCTCTCTGTTCATCTACACTACCAAGAATCTTGCCATTAGCCCAGTACTCTGCATTCCTGTTACTCCTTCCAAAGTGAACCACCTCACACTTTTCCACATTAAACTCCATCTGCCACCTCTCAGCCCAGCTCTGCAGCTTATCTATGTCCCTCTGTATCCTATAACATCCTTCAGCACTATCCACAACTCCACCGACCTTCGTGTCATCTGCAAATTTACTAACCCATCCTTCTACACCCTCTTCCAGGTCATTTATAAAAATGACAAACAGCAGTGGCCCCAAAACAGATCCTTGCGGTACACCACTAGTAACTGAACTCCAGGATGAACATTTGCCATCAACCACCACCCTTTCTCTTCTTTCAGCTAGCCAATTACTGATCCAAACCGCTAAATCACCTTCAATCCCATACTTCCTTATTTTCTGCAATAGCCTACCGTGGGGAACCTTATCAAACGCCTTACTGAAATCCATATACACCACATCGACCGCTTTACCCTGATCCACCTGTTTGGTCACCTTCTCAAAAAACTCAATAAGGTTTGTGAGACATGACCTACCTTTCACAAAACCGTGTTGACTATCGCTAATCAACTTGCTCTTTTCAAGATGATTATAAACCCTATCTCTTATAACCTTTTCCAACGTTTTACCCACAACCGAAGTAAGGCTCACAGGTCTATAATTACCAGGGTTGTCTCTACTCCCCTTCTTGAACAAGGGGACAACATTTGCTATCCTCCAGTCTTCCGGCACTATTCCTGTCGACAAAGATGACATAAAGGTCAAGGACAAAGGCTCTGCAATTTCCTCCCTGGCTTCCCAGAGAATCCTAGTATAAATCCCATCTGGCCCAGGGGACTTATCTATTTTGACATTTTCCAAAATTGCTAACACCTCCTCCTTTTGAACCTCAATTCCATCTAGCCTGGTCGACTGAACCTGAGTGTTCTCGACAACATTGTCTTTCTCTAGTGTAAACACTGACGAAAAATATCCATTTAACGCTTCCCCTATCTCCTCTGATTCCACACACAACTTTCCACTACTATCCTTGATTGGCCCTAATCTTACTCTAGTCATTCTTTTGTTCCTGATATACCTATAGAAAGCCTTAGGGTTTTCCTTGATCCTATCCGCCAACGACTTTTTGTGTCCTCTCCTCGCTCTTCTTAACTCTCCCTTTAGGTCCTTCCTGGCTAACTTGTAACTCTCAAGTGCCCTAACTGAGCCTTCATGTCTCATCCTAACATAAGCCTTCTTCTTCCTCTTGACAAGTGCTTCAACTTCCTTAGTAAGCCACGGTTCCCTTGCTCGACAACTTCCTCCCTGCCTGACAGGTACATACTTATCAAGGACACGCAGTAGCTGTTCCTTGAAAAAGCTCCACATTTCGATTGTACCCATCCCCTGCAGTTTCCTTCCCCATCCTATACATCCTAAATCTTGCCGAATAGCATCATAATTGCCTTTCCCCCAGCTATAATTCTTGCCTTGCGGTATATACCTATCCCTGCCCATTGCTAAAGTAAACATAACCGAGTTGTGATCACTATCACCAAAGTGCTTACCTACATCTAAATCTAACACCTGGCCGGGTTCATTACCCAGTACCAAATCCAATGTGGCATTGAACATTTTTTTTGAACAGTACAGCACAGAACAGGCCCTTCGGCCCTCGATGTTGTGCCGAGCAATGATCACCCTACTCAAACCCACGTATCCACCCTATACCCGTAACCCAACAACCCCCCCTTAACCTTACTTTTTTAGGACACTACGGGCAATTTAGCATGGCCAACCCACCTAACCCGCACATCTTTGGACTGTGGGAGGAAACCGGAGCACCCGGAGGAAACCCACGCACACACGGGGAGGACGTGCAGACTCCGCACACACAGTGACCCAGCCGGGAAAAACCTGGGACCTGGGACCCTGGAGCTGTGAAGCATTTATGCTAACCACCATGCTACCATGCTGCCCATAAGGGGCCTCGCCCCTTGTTGGCCTGTCTACATATTGTGTCAGAAAACCCTCCTGCACACACTGTACAAAAACTGACCCATCTACAGTACTCGAACTATAGTATTTCCAGTCAATATCAACCTACAATGCAGCATGGGCCTTAAAGGACAGAGGATGTTTAAACAGTCTAATGTGTACTAAGTGCTTTCTGTTCCTTACATTATACCTGATCATGTCCCTAGCTGCTGATTGGAATAATAGAAATCTCCTGCGATCACAGGTTGATTAAAGTGTTTAGAACAGATCAATGCGACTAAACATTCAGTCAATTGAAACATCGTGACTGATTGACAAGCCAGCCGTCTTTTCAAAGCATTCCCGTATCCAGCCCATCGTTCTCCTCCATTTCCCCCGCCTCCTCTTCCCGTTCCCGCTGCCCAAGGCCCGAGAAACGCGCCCCCTCCAGGATCGAACGGCGGTTGACCCCTGCTCCCGTCGATCTGATGCCGTCTGGTCTCCGAACGGCCTCCCCAGCGATCAGCCTGACCTGGCGGAACGCCTTCAGGCGATGGTGACGATTTCCGCCGAATCTAGACCCCGTCGTTCATTCCTGTGCTCGCCCTGGAGAATTTCGGTACCCGTCTTCGCGCCCTCTCTCCCTCCACCGACGTTTCCTCGCCAGCCATTATTTTTTTTTAAATTATAAATTTAGAGTACCCAATTCATTTTTTCCAATTAAGGGGCAATTTAGCGCGGCCAACCCACCTACCCTGCACATCTGTGGGTTGTGGGGGCGAAACCCACGCAGACACGGGGAGAATGTGCAAACTCCGCACGGACTGTGACCCAGAGCCGGGATCGAACCTGGGACCTCGGCGCCGTGAGGCAGCAGGGCTAACCCACTGCGCCACCGTGCTGCCGTCCTCCAGCGTTTATCAATGGGACATGACCCAGTGTATGTTGCCCCGCCCCTAACTACCCCCTCTCCCTCTCCCAGCTGAGTGGCTTTGCCAGGCCCATTTCAGAGGGGGGGGGGTGATTAAGATCTGACCACATTGCTATGTGTGTGTGGGGGGGGGGGGGGGGGGGGGGGGGGGGGTGGGGGGCTCTGGAGTCACGTGTAGGTCAGACCGGGGGTAAGGACGGCAGATTACCCCCTTTCCCCTAAAGGGGACGTTAGCGAACCAGATGGGTTTTTTTTTACAACAATCGATGATCGTTGTCACGGTCGCCGTTACCGAGACCGAGCTTTATAATTCCAGATTTTATTCAATGAATTTAAATTCCGCCGGGGTGGGATTCGAACCCACGTTCTTCCCCCCCTCCCTCCCTCCCTCCCCCAGAACACTAACCCAGGGTCTCGGGATTACTAGTCCAGTGACAATCCCATTACCCCACCGTCTCCCCATTGTGTTTCAGTTCTCCGCATGATTGAGGGCCGGTTTTGATTTGGGAGGTAAACGTCGTTCGGTTTGTCACGTGAGAGTACCTTTAAGAAATGGGTGTTTAAGAAATGTACCTTTAAGAAATGGGTGTTTAAGAAATGTACCTTTAAGAAATGAGTATTATCAGTGATGTCAGAGTGTGGGTGGAGCTGGGCTGTCTTGTCAGCTTTTTACTTTCGTTTTTGAGCAGGCTGCAGGGTGTGTTTTAGTTTCGTTATCAGTGTTGGAGCTGAAGCCAGACAGAGCAGGCGTACTGCTGTTCTCTCTGCCATCCAAAGACTATCTCTTGATCATTTGGTGAATTCAGAAATATAAATGATCTCAGTAGTGAATGTAAACCTGATGTGCTTCTGTTAAAGGTTTTGTTTTCAAGTATTATGGATGTTAATAGGAAAGCTTAAAGGATTACTTAGTGTTGTAGTCTTTGGGGGTTGTATTTGAATTGATGGTTGCTAAGATGTTCACTGTATGTTTTAAAAAGGTTAACTTGAGTTCATAGAATAAACATTGTTTTGCTTTAAAAAATACGTTTCCATTTCTGCTGTACCACACCTGTAGAGTGGGCCGTGTGCTCCCCATACCACAATCTAGTAAAATTTGTGGGTCAGGTGAACTCCATGATACACTTAGGGGTTCTCTAAACCCTGGCCCGTAACAGGTGCGTTCGAGATATTGGGGTGTCTCGTGGGGCTGGGCAGGGGGTTACCGGGACGACAGGAGGAATGCCCAGCTCCCAAAGCGGGAGTCTAATCATCTCCCCTTGACGTTAGAACATAGAACAGTACAGCACAGAACAGGCCCTTCGGCCCTCGATGTTGTGCCGAGCAATGATCACCCTACCCAAACCCACGTATCCACCCTATACCCGTAACCCAATAACCCCCCTCTTAACCTTACTTTTTTAGGACACTACGGGCAATTTAGCATGGCCAATCCACCTAACCCGCACATCTTTGGACTGTGGGAGGAAACCGGAGCACCCGGAGGAAACCCACGCACACACGGGGAGGACGTGCAGACTCCGCACAGACAGTGACCCAGCCGGGAATCGAACCTGGGACCCTGGAGCTGTGAAGCATTTATGCTAACCACCATGCTACCGTGCATGCACGTTCAACGGCTTCATTGTCCCAACATGCAGCAAGTCATCAGGAAAGCTAATCGAATCTCATCGTTTATTGCAAGGGGGAAATTGATTGCGAAAGTCGGGAGGTTCTGCTTCGGAGGGGGTCGGTGAGGCCGCATCTGGAGTTTTGTGGACAGCGTCGGGGTGCGATTCCGCAGACTTGAGCTGAAGGCCTCACTATTCAACAGCACTTCGCTGAGCTCAGGCAGGGAGGCTTCTTATGATTCGCTGCGCCATTTTGAGAGGCAGCCCCAATCTTTCAACCCCGCTTGGCTTCAGGACCCCCCCCCCCCCCCTCCCCTCCCCCAAAGCTTCCCAGGTTACCTCTTCTGTTGTCCTGGAGCCCCCAAACCCTCACCCTAAGCTGCAATGGGCAAGACCTCTTCCCCAGGCCTGACCGCTGGCAGGGCCAACCTGGCACCGTGAGGGTGGCACGGCGGTTATCGCCGCTGCCCTCAAGGCTCAAGGGAACCGGGTTCGATCCCATCCTCGGCTGACAGTCTGTGTGGAGTCTGCACGTTCTCCCCCCCCCCCCCCCCCCCCCCACCCCACCCCCCCGTGTCTGCATGGGTTTCCTCCGGCTGCTCCGGTTTCCTTCTGTAATGTTCTTTGCATGCACGGACGGTGAGGGCTTTGTAGTTGAAGTGATCAGAGAACATACGGCTTTGTAAATGAACAAAACTCTTTGTTAACTAACTGAAGGGTTTCTATGATGTCTGCTGCGATTACAGTTGGATATGACGGCTAAATACAAATAACTATAATTAACTCGTATTGATTACTGTTGGAACATAGAACGTAGAATTTACAGTGCAGAAGGAGGCCATTTGGCCCATCGAGTCTGCAACAGCCCTTGGAAAGATCACCCCACTTAAGCCCACACTTCCACCCTATCCCTGTAACCCAATAACCCCCTCCTAATCTTTTTGGACACTAAGGGACAATTTAGCACGGCCAAATTACCTAACCTGCACTTCTTTGGACTGTGGGAGGAAACCGGAGCATCCGGAGGAAACCCACGCAGACACGGGGAGAACGTGCAGACTCCGCACAGACAGAGACCCAGCGGGGAATCGAGCCTGGGACCCTGGCGCTGTGAAGCCACAGTGCGAACCACTGTGCTACTGTGCTGCCCTGTTGACTCAGGAGCTGCTCGATATGCGGCTGGACTCTGTGCCTGTTGTCTAGGTTCTGTCTCCCATGTGGCTGTCTTGCAGTGACATTCTCCTGTCGTCACGCCACCTGTGGTCGGATGCTGAAATTGCAATCTATACATACAGGCACTAATGTTTATATACAGTTTGGTTATTATATAATATATACACAGATATCATCACACCTCCCGCAGTCCAAAGATGTGCAGGTTAGATGGATTGGCCGTGCTAAATTGTCCCTTAGTGTCCAAAGATGCGCATGTTAGGTGGATTGGCCGTGCTAAATTGTCCCTTAGTGTCCAAAGATGTGCCGGTTAGGTGGATTGGCCCTGCTAAATTGTCCCTTAGTGTCCAAAGATGCGCAGGTTCGGTGGATTGGCCGTGCTAAATTGTCCCTTAGTGTCCAAAGATGCGCAGGTTAGGTGGATTGGCCGTGCTAAATTGTCCCTTAGTGTCCAAAGATGTGCCGGTTAGGTGGATTGGCCATGCTAAATTGTCCCTTAGTGTCCAAAGATGTGCAGGTTAGGTGGATTGGCCATGCTAAATTGTCCCTTAGTGTCCAAAGATGTGCCGGTTAGGTGGATTGGCCATGCTAAATTGTCCCTTAGTGTCCAAAGATGCGCAGGTTAGGTGGATTGGCCGTGCTAAATTGTCCCTTAGTGTCCAAAGATGTGCAGGTTAGGTGGATTGGCCGTGCTAAATTGTCCCTTAGTGCCCAAAGATTTGCAGGTTAGGTGGATTGGCCGTGCTAAATTGTCCCTTGGTGTCCAAAGGTGCGCAGGTTGGGTGGATTGGCCGTGCTAAATTGTCCCTTGGTGCCCAAAGGTTAGGAGGAGTGACTGGGATTCGGGCGAGGGAGTGGGCCGAGTTGAGGGTCCTCGTTCGGAGTGTCGGGGCAGACATGTTAAGCTGAACGGTCTCCTTCTGCACTGCAGGGATTCTAGGAGCCGATGATTCTGTGACCCCTGTGTCGCCATGACGCCCGTTAACGGCCCCATGGCGACGGTGAAGGCCAGACAGCACCCAGTAAAAAAAAAAAAAGCTCATTTTTCTTCAGAGCCAGGGAAGCTGGTTCTCTGAAAAATTTATGGGCTGCACGGTGAGGCATAAAATACCGTTTTGTAGAAAATTTAATATAGAGACGTGGCTTTATTGAAAATTAATTAGATCGACAGGAAATAGAGGAGACGGGCCAGAAAAATGCCTAGTTAAAAATCGAGAACAGACTATTCAGCAAATGTTGCGAAAAAGTCATCAGCGGAGGCCTGGAATTTGCAGATTGATGAGTTTCGGAAGCTCGCCGAAGCCCGTTCTATCGTGCTTCAGTCTGCACCTGAGGCACAAGCTTGAGTATCTCGATGTCAGCTTGGCGCAGTATCTCGTATCCTCTTCCCGGTTGTGGATCATCGCTGGCTGGGCCAAGCGTGTGATGTCCAACTCGAATTGCCCCTGGAGAAGGGGGCGGGTGAGCCGCCATCTTGAACCCGCCGCAGTCCCCCACAGTGTGGTGCAGGTACATCCACAACGCTGTTAGGGAGTTCCCAGGATTTTGACCCCAGCCACAGTGAAGGAACGGCCGATATATTTCCGAGTCGGGATGGCGAGCGGCTCGGAGGGGGGGGGGGGGGGGGGGAACTTGCAGGCGGGGGTGATCCCCGTGCGTCTGCTGCTGCCCTTGTCCTTCTAGTCGGTAGAGGTGGCGGGTTTGGAAGGTGCTGTCGAAGGAGCGAGCGGCTGCGGGGCGTCTTGTAGACGGTGCGCACGGCTGCCGCTGTGCGTCGGGGGGGGTGGAGGGAGCGAATGTTTGTGGTTAGCGTGTCGATCGAGCGGGGCTGCTTTGTCCTGGATGGTGTCGAGCTTCTCGAGTGTTGTTGGGAGCCGCGCTCATCCAGGCGAGTGGAGAGTCCCTCACACACCTGACTTGTGCCTTGTAGATGGTGGACAGGCTTTGGGGGGGAGTCAGGAGGTGAGTTACTCTCCGCAGGATTCCCAGCCTCTGACCTGCCCTGGTAGCCACAGTATTAATGTGGCTGGGTCCAGTTCAGTTTCTGATCAACAGTAACCCCCAGAGTGTTAACTGTAGAGGATTCAGCGATGGTAACGCCATTGAATGTCAAGGGGTGATGGTTAGATCCTCTCTTGTAGGAGATGGTCGTTGCCTGGCACTTGTGAGGTGCGAACGTACCTGTAGATGTTCCCGCCCCACCTCCCCCTCCCGCTGCTGTGGTGTTGCGGGATCCAGGCTTGCTGCCAGCCTGCATCCTGAACTCCGGAGGCAGCGGCAGGCGTCCTCCAGGCGAATCCCGATTTCTCCGAAGCCACGCTGCTCCCAGACCTGCTCTGGAGCGCTGCGTTTTCCCTCTGGCGCGGTCGGTAATCGGGACCCGACGGAACGCCTTCTTCCGAAGGGCAGGGAATCGCTCCGAACCCCCGGAGAGACCAGGAAGCTCGACCATCGAGCGCGTCCGAGACGGGAATCACGGGGGACGCAGGGATAGGGCGGGGAAGCGGCGTTGAGGCAGCGAGCGCGAGGTATCCCCGAGGAGGCTGGATTCCACCGCCGGTCTCCGATGGGGTTCGCGACCCGCCATGGTGGCCATTTTGGCGCCTCTCGAAGAGGGGAGCAGACAGCTGCCCTGGCCAGCAACCACCCTCCCCAATCCTCCCCCACGACGACCCAGCCAGCAGGAGATTGATTACTCCACGCAGCTGCCATTTGGCGGGGAGTTGGCAAATTTACTACGACAGCTTATCAGCGTTGCAGCAGCAAACTGTACTTCAGAAGTGATTCATTGCCTGCGAGACGCTCCCTCTCGCTGCCCCGGGGTGGCCGCCTCCATCTTAAGCTCTGTCTTATTTCTTGTCGGAACCTCTCCTTGCTGCCGAACCCTTGTTGGTGCGTTCCCCCTGCCCCCCCCCCCCCCCCCCCCGGCGCGCGCCCAACCCCCCCCCCTCCCCCCTCGGCGCTACTTCGAACCAGGCCTTTGATCCCCGCGGGGCCCTCGAAGGAGCCAAAGCCCCTTTGTCCGTTCACCTTGAGGAGGTTTCCGTTTCCCGCTGGGAAATGCTGGGGTCGACCCCGGTGGCTCCCGATCATTCCCAGCCGGGCCGCAGAGCGAAAGGCGAGGCCTGGGTGAAATGACGGACACGCGCGAGCCGGGAGTGGAATGGCGACAGGAGGCAGGAGGGAGGGGGTACCCCCAGCCCATAACCCTCGCCTCCCTCCGGCCCATAACCCTCGCCCCCCCCCCCAGCCCATCACCCTCCCCTCCCCCAGCCTATAACCCTCGCCCCCCAGCCCATAACCCTCGCCCCCCCAGCCCATAACCCTCGCCCCCCCAGCCCATAACCCTCCCCTCCCCAGCCCATCACCCTCCCCCCCCAGCCCATCACCCTCCCCCCCCCCAACCTATAACCCTCGCCCCCCCAGCCCATCTCCCTCGCCCCCCCAGCCCATCACCCTCGCCCCCCCCAGCCCATCACCCTCGCTCCCCCCAGCCCGTAACCCTCGTCCGCCCCAGCCCATCACCCTTGCCTCCCCCAGCCTATAACCCTCGCCCCCCCAGCCCATAACCCTCGCCCCCCCCAGCCCATCACCCTCCCCTCCCCCAGCCTATAACCCTCGCCCCCCCAGCCCATAACCCTCGCCCCCCCAGCCCATCACCCTCCCCTCCCCCAGCCTATAACCCTCGCCCCCCCAGCCCATCACCCTCCCCTCCCCCCAGCCCATCACCCTCCCCCCCCATCCCATCACCCTCGCCCCCCCAGCCCATAACCCTCATCTCCCCCAGCCCATAACCCTCGCCTCCCCCCAGCCCATAACCCTCGCACCCTCAGCCCATAACCCTCGGCCCCCCCCAGCCCATAACACTGATCTCCCCCCAGCGCACAACCTCTGTCGCCCCGCCCAGCCCATAAACCTCATCCTTCACCCCCAACCAATAACCCTCGACCCCTCATCCTGTAACTCTTGACCTCTCTCCCCAGCCCATAACCCTCGACCCCCCCAACCCATAATCCTCGACCTCTCTCCCCAGCCCATAACACTCGCCCCCCCAGCCCATAACCCTTGCCCTCCCCCCAGCTCACAACCCTCCACATCCTCCCAGCCCATGACCTTCGAACTCCCATAACCCTCGACCCCTCCAGCCCTTAAACCTCGACCCCACCAGCCCATAACCCTTGGCCCCTCCAGCTATTAACCCTCGTCTCCCCCCAGCCCATAACCCTCGACCCCACCAGCCCATAACCCTTGGCCCCTCCAGCTATTAACCCTCGTCTCCCCCCCAGCCCATAACCCTCGAACCCACCCGCCCATAATACTCGACTAGCACTTCAGAACGTTCCCGAAAAAGGGCTGGGTGGGGGGGTGGGGGGGTGGGGGGGGGGGGGGGGGGGATCGGCAGTCGCGGAAGGCGCGACAGTAACGCACATCCTTTCGTCTTTGCCCGGTTGATTGACCGCGCGCTCGATTCCCGGAGGTGGACGTGTCGCCGAATGGGTCAAGTGGGCCACGCCTTGACCTTCCCGCCACACGGGCGTCCCAATTCACCGGCCCAGAGCCGGCAGCTGATTGGGCGAGTTTTCCCGCCTCTCTCCGGCTGCAGACCCATCGGGCGGAGGGCGTCTCTGTAAATAATCGGCGGCGTTGGATTTTGAGGGCGCTCGCCTGACCGTGTCTGACCGACGCGCTCCGATGGAGGACCGTACGATCCGAGCGTGCATCCAGCACCGAGCCACATTCAGCTCATTGTGCGTCTCTCCCTGTCACAATACATATCATGGTGCAGACACGCACACTGCTGGACACACACACGGACCAATCAACATGTACAAACACCGCAGCCAATCACCAGTTAGGATACACACGCTATAAGGGCAGAGGGCACCACGGTTCCCGTTCATTCTGGCTGCTTTATTGCCCACCTCCGCGTCCTTGCGCAGTCCTGCAACTACGGGTCCACCCCTGACTCCATGCTCCGTGACCAGATTGTTTTTGGTGTTCAATCTGAGCCCCTGTGCCAGCAGCTACTAAAAGTAAAGCAGCTCACTCTCTCCACGGCCATTGAGACCTGTGTGCTCCATGAACATGCCTCCACGTGCTACTTCTGCATCCAGGCTGCTGAAACGGCCCGGCAAGCCCCCTACAAGGCAGAACGGGTCCAGATGATCAAATCTCTTCAGGCTCTGGATCTGAACGATGGCGGCCATTTTGCGCGTTTTTCACAGAGTCCTGCGCCCACACGCAGCGAGCGTGCTGACGTCAATGACCGCCTCGCGCAGGTGCGCGCTACGCTGGACCGCCCCGCGCATGCGCGGTGGCGCGACGAACGTCCCGATACTCCGGCGTGCGGCAACTGCGGCTCCGCCCACTTAAAGCGGCAACGTCCCCCGAAGTCCCGGCGCTGCCTGCAGTGCGGCAAACGAGGCCACTACGCTGCAGATCGTCCACGCCTGCTGCTTTTCGAAGGGCCACCCAGCCCCACAGAGACGTCAGGGCTATCCAGCCTGCCGTCAATGCACCTCCCCTACACCTGGATTCCGACTGTGCCTGCGATGACCCACAGGTTCCAAATCGGCGTTGTTACTACCAACAGGATGTCCCCCAGCCGTGGCACTGAACCCGTCCGCGTCCACAGCGTCAGCCAGGGTGATGAGTGGTGTGCCACCCTTACGGTCAACCAGAGTTCGTCGCCCACCTCAGAGACTGAACTTACGAACTCTATACACATGTGGACTCTCTGAAATGCTCTTTTTCCCATATCCTTTATTGTTGCATTCGTTATCCAGTGATTTGTAAATAGATTCGTTGGTTGTTCCAGTTCATGGTAGTCATCTGCACCAGGCACCTTCCTCTGCAAACAGTCTTGCTCCCTGTGTATAGCTTTGTACATATGTCTTCGCACCTCACACGTAGCTAGGTACATTCTCCACACACCCACACTATTTATTAGCACATGCCTAGATCAACATTTTTTTATAAAAGGGGGATGTCATAATATACACCAGTATATCATGGTGCAGACACACACTGATGGACACACACAGGGACCAATCAACATGTACAAACACCGCAGCCAATCACCAGTTAGAATACACGCACTATAAGGTCAGAGGGCACCACGGTTCCCGCTCATTCTGGGTGCTGCCTCTCAGTGTAACAAGAACTCATCCAGCCCAGCACAGACTTACACCACGCGCTGAGAGAATCAACTGGTCCGGACAAGGCTTAGGTCTCTAGTTTAAGTTAGCATCATTTAGACCCACAGTCCTCGTGCGTTAGTTAGTCAGAAGTAGTTAATAAAATTGAGTTGAACCTTCATCAGTGTTGGAAGTGTCTGTTCATCTCTCAAGCCTACACTAGCCAACACATCACTCCCCACTTTCCCATTGGCACAAACTTTCCGTTGCTCCCTCTGAGCAGAGTTGGCAGCGGGCCAGTAATCCCCATTAACGTGGGCTCAATCCAAATACCAGTGTCCTCCGCGTGCTCCACGCTGTCTGTTAATCTGGAGAGGTTTCCGGATACATCGTCACAGCACATCGACATCCCATTACAGTGTCGAGGGAGCTTAACTCTGTATCTAACCCCGTGCTGTCCCTGTCCTGGGAGTGTTTGATGGGGACAGTGTAGAGGGAGCTTTGCTCTGTATCTAACCCCGTGCTGTACCTGTCCTGGGAGTGTTTGATGGGGACAGTGTAGAGGGAGCTTTACTCTGTATCTAACCCCGCGCTGTACCTGCCCTGGGAGTGTTTGATGGGGACAGTGTAGAGGGAGCTTTACTCTGTATCTAACCCCGTGCTGTACCTGTCCTGGGAGTGTTTGATGGGGACAGTGTAGAGGGAGCTTTACTCTGTATCTAACCCCGTGCTGTCCCTGTCCTGGGAGTGTTTGGTGGGGACAGTGTAGAGGGAGCTTTACTCTGTATCTAACCCCGTGCTGTACCTGTCCTGGGAGTGTTTGATGGGGACAGTGTAGAGGGAGCTTTACTCTGTATCTAACCCCGTGCTGTACCTGTCCTGGGAGTGTTTGATGGGGACAGTGTAGAGGGAGCTTTACTCTGTATCTAACCCCGTGCTGTACCTGTCCTGGGAGTGTTTGATGGGGACAGTGTAGAGGGAGCTTTACTCTGTATCTAACCCCGTGCTGTACCTGTCCTGGGAGTGTTTGATGGGGATAGTGTAGAGGGAGCTTTACTCTGTATCTGACCCCGTGCTGTACCTGTCCTGGGAGTGTTTGATGGGGACAGTGTAGAGGGAGCTTTACTCTGTATCTAACCCCGCGCTGTACCTGCCCTGGGAGTGTTTGATGGGGACAGTGTAGAGGGAGCTTTACTCTGTATCTAACCCCATGCTGTACCTGTCCTGGGAGTGTTTGATGGGGACAGTGTAGAGGGAGCTTTACTCTGTATCTAACCCCGTGCTGTACCTGTCCTGGGAGTGTTTGATGGGGACAGTGTAGGGGGAGCTTTACTCTGTATCTAACCCCGTGCTGTACCTGTCCTGGGAGTGTTTGATGGGGACAGTGTAGAGGGAGCTTTACTCTGTGTCTAACCCCGTGCTGTACCTGTCCTGGGAGTGTTTGATGGGGACAGTGTAGAGGGAGCTTTACTCTGTATCTAACCCCGTGCTGTACCTGTCCTGGGAGTGTTTGATGGGGACAGTGTAGAGGGAGCTTTACTCTGTATCTAACCCCGTGCTGTACCTGTCCTGGGAGTGTTTGATGGGGACAGTGTAGAGGGAGCTTTACTCTGTATCTAACCCCGTGCTGTACCTGCCCTGGGAGTGTTTGATGGGGGACAGTGTAGAGGGAGCTTTACTCTGTATCTAACCCCGTGCTGTACCTGTCCTGGGAGTGTTTGATGGGGACAGTATAGAGGGAGCTTTACTCTGTATTTAACCCCGTGCTGTACCTGTCCTGGGAATGTTTGATGGGGACAGTATAGAGGGAGCTTTACTCTGTATCTAACCCCGTGCTGTACCTGTCCTGGGAGTGTTTGATGGGGACAGTGTAGAGGGAGCTTTACTCTGTATCTAACCCCGTGCTGTACCTGTCCTGGGAGAGTTTGATTGGGACAGTGTGGAGGGAGCTTTACTCTGTATCTAACCCCATGCTGTACCTGTCCTGGGAGCGTTTGATGGGGACCGTGTAGAGGGAGCTTTACTCTGTATCTAACCCCGTGCTGTACCTGCCCAGGGAGTGTTTGATGGGGACAGTGTAGAGGGAGCTTTACTCTGTATCTAACACCGTGCTGTCCCTGTCCTGGGAGTGTTTGATGGGGGACAGTGTAGAGAGAGCTTTACTCTGTATCTAACCCCGTGCTGTACCTGTCCTGGGAGTGTTTGATGGGGACAGTGTAGAGGGAGCTTTACTCTGTATCTAACCCCGTGCTGTACCTGTCCTGGGAGTGTTTGATGGGGACAGTGTAGAGGGAGCTTTACTCTGTATCTAACCCCGTGCTGTACCTGTCCTGGGAGTGTTTGATGGGGACAGTGTAGAGGGAGCTTTACTCTGTATCTAACCCCGTGCTGTACCTGTCCTGGGAGTGTTTGATGGGGACAGTGTAGAGGGAGCTTTACTCTGTATCTAACCCCGTGCTGTCCCTGTCCTGGGAGTGTTTGATGGGGACAGTGTAGAGGGAGCTTTACTCTGTATCTAACCCCGTGCTGTACCTGTCCTGGGAGTGTTTGATGGGGACAGTACAGAGGGAGCTTTACTCTGTATCTAACCCCATGAGGCAAAAGATAGACTATTTCACGATGCTCCTTGTGGGATCTCCCTGTGCCCAAATCCTCGCCTTCCGCGGCCCAGCAGCGGAGACAAATCACAAGTTGCTTCGGCAGCCTCGGGTCTGGGCCCTCATCGGATTTCAAATCGCTCGGCCGTTCTCCCTAGTGGTGTGCGGAAAATCCAGGCTTGGGGGAAAAGTGGGCCCGGTTGCCACGGAGACGGTGCGCTGGCCTGGAAAATCAGGCCGCAGGGCCAATCGCTCGCACCTCTGGCTGTCCATTTGCCCCCCCCCTCCGCCGACGGCAGCGGGTTTACACACGGATGGGCAACTGACAATCTCGGGCTTCCACCCCGCCCCTAACTGCGAGGCCCGAGTGCTGGTGGGCACTGCCCCTTCAGCCGGGGAGAGGCTTCCAGGAGCGCTAGGCCTCTGCTGCATACAAGGCAGCTGGCAGGCCCGATCGAAGGTAGGTGACGGTTTCGGAAGCTGTAGGCATAAGGGCCCACCATAGGGGCTGGTTTAGCTCACGGAGCTAAATCGCTGGCTTTGAAAGCAGACCAAGGCAGGCCAGCAGCAAAGTTCGATTCCCGTACCAGCCTCCCCGAACAGGCGCCGGAATGTGGCGACTAGGGGCTTTTCACAGTAACTTCAGTGAAGCCCACTCGTGACAATAAGCCATTTTCATTTCATACCTCTCGCACTGTAACCGTGGGGTGGAAAACCCAGTCCCCGCATTTTACGAAATATCTTTCACGGGATGTGGGCGTCGCCGACTCTGGGCCCAGCATTTGTCGACTGTCCCTAGCTGCCCCCTCGAGAAGGTGGTGGGTGAGCCGCCATCTTGAACCCGCCGCAGTCCCCGTGTGGTGTAGGTACACCCGCCGCGCTGTTAGGGAGGGAGTTCCCAGGATTCTGACCCCAGCCACAGTGAAGGAACGGCCGATATATTTCCCAGTCGGGGATGGCGAGCGGCTCGGAGGGGGGGGGGGAAATTGCAGGCGGTGGTGTTCCCCGTGCGTAGGTCACAGAAATCACCGCCCTGGTTATCCCTCCATCTCAGACCCACTGGGGATTCTCACCGCCACTGGCGGCGGGGGGGGGGGGACAGTGAAAGGCAGGGACCGAGTGTGCATGAGGGTGAGTGTGTATGAGGATGAGTATATGTGAGGGTGAGGGTGTGTGTGTGAGGGTGTGTGCGTGAGGGTGTGAGTGTGTGTGAGTGGGTGTCAGTGTGTATGTGTGAGTGTGAGTACGCACGTGAGAGTGTGAGTGTGCATTAGTGCGCATGATTGTGTGGGAGGGTGTGAGTGTGTGGGAGTGGGTGTGTGTGTATGGGGGGTGAGTGTGTGTGGGAGTGGGTGTGAGTGTGTGTGAGGGGGTGTCAGTGTGTGTGGGAGTGGGTGTGAGTGTGTGTGAGGGGGTGTCAGTGTGTGTGGGAGTGGGTGTGAGTGTGTGTGAGGGGGTGTCAGTGTGTGTGGGAGTGGGTGTGAGTGTGTGTGGGAGTGTGTGAGTGTATGTGGGAGTGTGTGTGAGTGTGTGGGGGTGGGTGTGAGTGTGTGGGGGTGGGTGTGAGTGTGTGTGGGGGTGTCAGTGTGTGTGGGAGTGGGTGTGAGTGTGTGGGTGTGAGTGTGTGGGGGTGAGTGTGTGTGGGGGTGTCAGTGTGTGTGGGAGTGGGTGTGAGTGTGTGGGGGTGTCAGTGTGTGTGGCAGTGGGTGTGAGTGTGTGTGGGGGTGTCAGTGTGTGTGGCAGTGGGTGTGAGTGTGTGTGGGAGGGTGTGAGTCTGTGTGGGGGTGGGTGTGAGTGTGTGGGAGTGGGTGTGAGTGTGTGTGAGGGGGTGTCAGTGTGTGTGGGAGTGGGTGTGAGTGTGTGTGAGGGGGTGTCAGTGTGTGTGGGAGTGGGTGTGAGTGTGTGTGGGAGTGTGTGAGTGTATGTGGGAGTGTGTGTGAGTGTGTGGGGGTGGGTGTGAGTGTGTGGGGGTGGGTGTGAGTGTGTGTGGGGGTGTCAGTGTGTGTGGGAGTGGGTGTGAGTGTGTGGGTGTGAGTGTGTGGGGGTGAGTGTGTGTGGGGGTGTCAGTGTGTGTGGGAGTGGGTGTGAGTGTGTGGGGGTGTCAGTGTGTGTGGCAGTGGGTGTGAGTGTGTGTGGGGGTGTCAGTGTGTGTGGCAGTGGGTGTGAGTGTGTGTGGGAGGGTGTGAGTCTGTGTGGGGGTGGGTGTGAGTGTGTGGGGGTGGGTGTGAGTGTGTGGGGGTGGGTGTGAGTGTGAGTGTGTGGGTGTGAGTGTGTGGGGGTGGGTGTGAGTGTGTGGGGGTGGGTGTGAGTGTGAGTGTGTGGGTGTGAGTGTGTGGGGGTGGGTGTGAGTGTGTGTGTGTGTCAGTGTGTGCATGGCTGACATAAACTAGTCACATGTACCTCATCTGCACACACACCCACTCACATACACATGCACACTCACATACACATGCACACTCACGTACACATGCACACATACACGTACCATGCACACACACACGTATTCCCGTACCAGCCTCCCCGGACAGGCGCCGGAATGTGGCGACTAGGGGCTTTTCACAGTAACTTCATTGAAGCCTACTCGTGACAATAAGCGATTTTCATTTTTCATTTTCATACACACTCATACCCACACACACTGGTGCACTCACACACTCACAACCACACTCTCACTGATACACTCACTCACTTACACACTCACAAACCCACACACACACTTGGGAACATTGTGCAATTCTCTGAAATCACGCCCGTCATACACTGTCGGTCATCGCTGATCTGCCTCTCAACTCTAACTACCGGCTTCCAATCCAATTGTCTCGAGACAGACAGAGATAGAGAGAGAGAGAGACTGAGAGAGAGAGAGACAGAAAGAGGGAGAGAGAGATAGAGACAGGGATAGAGACTGAGAGAGAGAGAGAGAGACTGAGAGAGAGAGAGACTGAGAGAGAGAGAGACAGGGATAGAGAGAGAGAGACAGAGAGAGAGAGAGAGAGAGAGAGAGAGACAGGGATAGAGAGAGAGAGACTGAGAGAGAGAGAGACTGAGAGACAGAAAGAGGGAGAGAGAGATAGAGACAGGGAGAGAGAGAGAGACTGAGAGAGACACACAGAGACAGGGAGAGAGAGAGACAGACAGAGAGACAGAGAGACACACAGAGACAGAGAGAGAGACAGGGAGAGAGAGAGACAGACACAGAGAGAGACAGAGACAGAGAGAGAGACCGAGAGAGAGAGAGAGAGAAAGAGACAGAGAGAGCGAGAGACAGAGAGAGACAGAGAGAGAGACAGAGAGAGAGACAGAGAAGGAGATAGAGAGAGACAGAGAGAGAGACAGAAAGAGGGAGAGAGAGATAGAGACAGGGAGAGAGAGAGAGAGACTGAGAGAGAGACACACAGAGACAGGGAGAGAGAGAGACAGACAGAGAGACAGAGAGACACACAGAGACAGAGAGAGAGACAGAGACAGGGAGAGAGAGAGACAGAGAGAGAGAGACAGAGAGAGAGAGAGAGACAGGGAGAGAGAGAGACAGACACAGAGAGAGAGACAGAGAGAGAGAGAGAGACAGACAGAGGGAGAGACAGAGAGAGAGACAGAGACAGAGAGAGAGACAGGGAGAGAGAGAGAGACAGGGAAACACAGAGACAGAGGGCGAAATTCTCCCAACGGGAGAGTCAGTGCCGACACTGGAGTGAAAACCGGCTGCTCCTCGCCCCCTATTCTCCCACCCCCAGAGGGTTAGGAACATCTCCGCGTAAATGACGTTACCCGTGCATGCGCAGGTTGCCGTCCTCCCCGCGGGCGCCCCGCAAGATATGGAGGATTGACCTTGCGGGGTGGCGGAGGACAAGAGTCTGTCCTTTAGAGACGCCGGCCCGCCGATCGGTGGGCCAGTCCCCGACTGTGTGCCCCCCGGTGCTCGATCCTCCCTCCCTCCCCCCCCCCCCCCCCCCTCACAGGCCGCACACGCAGCGTTCGCGCGTTGTTCACGCCGGCAGCGACCAGGTGTGGTTGGCGCCGGCGTGAAAACGTCGGATTGGGCAGGCCGCTCGGCCCATCCGGGCCGGAGATTCCGCGCTCGCCTGCTGCAAACGGCGAGTAGCGATTCTCCGAGTGGCCTGTCGTGAAACACGGCACGCCGTTTGGGGGGGGGGGGGGGTGGGAGAATTGCATGTGGGTGCCAGGGCGGCGTGGCGTGAATCGCCTGGCACCCCTCCGATTCTCCCACTCGGTGTGGGGGTCGGAGAATTGCGCCCCGAGAGAGAGACAGAGAGAGACACAGAGAGACACAGAGAGAGTGAGAGAGACAGAGACAGAGAGAGAGAGACAGGGAGACACAGAGACAGAGAGAGAGAGAGAGAGAGGACAGGGAGACACAGAGACAGAGAGAGAGAGAGAGAGGACAGGGAGACACAGAGACAGAGAGAGAGACACAGACAGAGAGAGGCAGACAGAGAGAGGCAGAGAGAGAGGCAGACAGAGAGAGGCAGACAGAGAGAGACAGACAGACAGAGACAGAGAGACAGAAAGAGACAGAGAGAGAGAGGCAGAGAGGGAGAGACGGAGAGAGAGAGACACAGAGAGAGAGAGAGAGACACACAGAGAGAGACAGACAGAGACAGAAAGAGACAGAGAGAGAGAGGCAGAGAGGGAGAGACGGAGAGAGAGAGACACAGAGAGAGAGAGAGACACAGAGAGAGACAGACAGACAGAGAGAGACACAGAGAGAGACAGACAGAGACAGAGAGACAGAAAGAGACAGCGAGAGAGGCAGAGAGGGAGAGACGGAGAGAGAGAGACACAGAGAGAGAGAGAGACACAGAGAGAGAGAGAGACAGAGAGAGAGACACAGACAGAGAGAGGCAGACAGAGAGAGGCAGAGAGAGAGAGACAGACAGAGACAGAGAGACAGAAAGAGCCAGAGCGAGCGAGGCAGAGAGGGAGAGACGGAGAGAGAGAGACACAGAGGGAAAGTTCTGGATTTCCACTCCCCCTTTGTCTGAGGGAAGGGCATCCCGATGACTCCCATCTGCACCCCCTGTCTCTCATTTTAAGGTTCTGGACACCGCCCCCTCCCCCCCCCCTTGTTCTGGATCCCATCCCGATGGAGGAAATAATTTCTCCCTGATCCAAAGGTTGGGTGGGGATTATTGTGTTACGGGTTTGCGGGGGGAGCGGGGGGCTGGGGGGGGCCGAGGTGGGGTGCTCTTTCAGAGGGTGGGGGCAGACTTGACGGGCCGAATGGCCTCCTTCTGCACTGTCGATGGTCCACAGCCTTCACGGTACCATACCGCAGGTTCATTGCCTTTCGATGTTTCCCAGCGACGCGTCAGGACTAAAGCAAAAAGGAGCCCTGTTTCAAAATGTTCGTCTCATATCTAATAACCCTAAATTTTTATAGGCCTGGTTTCCGCTTATCGCAATGAAATCGTCATACTTACAAGATTTACATTGCAAAATATTAACACTCAGCTCAGTAAGAACCATTAGTTCCCGTTGTAAAGAAAGTTGTAAAATGATTGAGGTTGTAAATCTAACTTCGAGCGGAAGGTGCGCATTGGGGGAGAATAATGAATTTCAAACCGTTGTCCCAGGTGTCTCGGTTCTGTTAAGGTGCAGAGAACCAGGCAGACAGGTCAGGGGTCAGTCTTTCCTCCTCGGGCTGGGCGTTCCGAGCCCCAAGCTTCAAAGCATTTCATGTCCATCCTTAATTGCCCCTTGAGAAGGGGGTAATATCACATTGACACTTTGGCCAGCAACAGAATTCAGCCATATAAATACTGTGGCTACCAGAGCAGGTCAGAGGCTGGGAATCCTGCGGAGAGTAACTCACCTCCTGACCCCCCCCCCCCCAAAGCCTGTCCACCATCTACAAGGCACAAGTCAGGAGTGTGAGGGACTCTCCACTCGCCTGGATGAGCGCGGCTCCCAACGACACTCGAGAAGCTCGACACCATCCAGGACAAAGCAGCCCCGCTCGATCGACACGCTAACCACAAACATTCACTCCCTCCACCCCCCCCCCGACGCACAGCGGCAGCCGTGTGCACCGTCTACAAGACGCACCGCATCTCGTGGGTCAGCCGCCATCTTGAACCCGTCGCAGTCCCGTGTGGTGTAGGTACACCCGCCGTGCTGTTAGGGAGGGGAGTTCCCAGGATTTTGACCCCGGCCACAGTGAAGGAACGGCCGATATATTTCCGAGTCGGGATGGAGAGCGGCTCGGAGGGGGGGGGGGGAACTTGCAGGCGGGGGTGTTCCCCGTGCGTCTGCTGCTGCCCTCGTCCTTCTAGACGGTAGAGGTGGCGGGTTTGGAAGGTGCTGTCGAAGGAGCGAGTGGCTGCGGGGCGTCTTGTAGAAGGTGCACGGCTGCCACTCTGCATTACACCAATAACTCACATTAAAATTAATGTGGCATGGAGTATTGAATAAATTAATTGTACAAAGATACTTTTAACCGCAATGAAAAGTGTCTTAAAAGCCACCAGATTTATTGTCCTTGGCATCCAGCACAAAACGTTCATCCAATTGACCCTCACCTCTGCATCTCTTTCCCTCCTCCCACTCAGCTACGTCACCCTCAAACAATTACCAGTGCTCAGGGAAGGTCAGACACCTCAAACAGGAGAGGTGCTCACCATTCCCGACTGTGGCATTCAAAGGAGTTGGGCGGGATTCTGTGATCCTGAGGCTGGTTCAGCACAGTGGGCTAAATAGCTGGCTTTTAAAGCAGCGTGGGTTCAATTCCCGTGCCAACCTCCCCGAACAGGTGCCGGAATGTGGCGACTAGGGGCTTTTCACTGTAACTTCATTTGAAGCCGACTCGTGACAATAAGCCATTTTCATGAGTGTTGACGCCGTCGGACAGGCCGGCGCGTTTCTCGACGGTGTCGACGCGGCCTCAGGATCAGCAATTCTGGCCCCTACAGGGGGCCAGCACGGCACTGGAGCGACCCGCGCCGCTCCAGCTGCTGATCCTGGCCGCCGCGGGGTCCGCGCATGCGCAGTGACTCCCTTTTCCGCACCAGCCCCGGCGCAACATGGCGCAGGGCTACAGGGGCCGGCGCGGAAGGAAGGAGGACCCCCGGCCAGAGAGGCAGATCCGCCGATCGGTAGGCCCCGATCTCGGGCCAGGCCACATCGGAGGGCCCCTCAGGGTCGGGGAACCCCCCCCCCCACAGGCCTCCCCGGACCCTTCCACACCAAGGTCACGCCGGCTGAGATCAGATGTCAACGCCGTCGGCGAGACTCGGGTTTTTTACGACGGCCGCTCGGCCCGTCCTGGGCTGAGAATCGGCGGGGGGGGCCGCATAGAGCGGACCCCGACCAGCGCCAATGGTGCCGATTCTTCGCCTTGCGGAGAATCGTGTGCCGGCAGCGTGGCACGATGCGCGTCAGTCGCGGTGATTCTCCGGCCCGGACCCGGACTGAGAGAATCCCGCCCCGAGAGTTTGACATCACAAAGGAAAGGCCCTTCGCCCATCATGTCTGTGCTGGCCATCACACACCGATCTATTCTAATCCCATTTCCCAGTACTTGCTCCATAGCCTTGTACTCTGCGCCGTTTCAAGAGCTCATCTAAGCGCTACTTAATCATTGTTAGAGTTCCCGCCTCCGCCACCCTTTCGGGCAACGAGTTCCAGACTCCCACCCCACTCTGGGCGAAAAGGTTTTTCCTAAAATCCACTCTGAGCCCCCTTACCTGAAATCTGTGCCCCCTGTTTATTGACCCCCTCTACTCAGCTGAACAGTTCATTCCTATCCACCCTGTCTACGTCGCTCATAATTTACGGTAGCGCAGTGTTTAGCACTGTTGCCTCACAGCGCTAGGGACCCGGGTTCGATTCCCGGCTTGGTTCGCTGTCTGTGCGGAGTCAGCACGTTCTTCCCCGTCTGTGCGTTGGTTTCCTCCGGGTGCTCCGGTTTCCTCCCACAGTCCAAAGATGTGCAGGTTAGGTGGGTTGGCCGTGATAAATTGCCCTTAGTGTCCAAAATTGCCCTTTGTGTAGGGTGGGGTTACTGGGTTTATGGGGATGGGGTGGAGGTGTTGACCTTGGGTAGGGTACTCTTTCCAGGAGCCGGTGCAGACTCGATGGACCGAATGGCCTCCTTCTGCACTGTCAATTCTATGAAGATGTGCTGTTAGGTGAATTGGACAATCTGAATTCGCCCTTTGTGTACCCGAACAGGCGCCTGAGTGTGGCGACTAGGGGCTTTTCACAGTAACGTCACTGCTGTCAACGCCATTATCCAGTCAAGGCTAATAACCAAACTCTGCAATCTTGGACGTGACCCCTCCCTGGGCCGCTGGATCCTCGACTTCCTCACCAACAGACCGCAATCTGTCAGGATCGGCAACAACACCTCCTCCACAATAGGCCTCAATCCCAGGGCCCCGCAAGGATGTGTGCTCAGTCCTCTACTGTACTCCCTACACACACACAACTGTGCGGCAAGACTTAACTCCAATTCAATCTATAAGTTTGCGGATGATACGACTGTGGTGGGTCGTATCTCAAACAACTGTTACGGGCCAGGGTTTAGAGAACCCCAAAGTGTATCATGGAGTTCACCTGACCCACAACTGTTACTAGATTGCGGTATGGGGAGCACACGGCCCACTCTACAGGTGGTACAGCAGAAATGGAAAAGTATTTTTTAAAGCAAAACATTGTTTATTCTATGAACTCAAGTTAACCTTTTTAACTGTATGTTTTAAAAAGGTTAACTTGAGTTCATAGAATAAACATTGTTTTGCTTTAAAAAATACTTTTCCATTTCTGCTGTACCTGTAGAGTGGGCCGTGTGCTCCCCATACCGCTATCTAGTAAAAGTTGTGGGTCAGGTGAGCTCCATGATACACGTTGGGGTTCTCTAAACCCTGGGCCCGTAACAGAGGAGATCGATTAGTAACGGATTGAAGGGTTACGGAGGACGGGACGTTGAGGTGATCGTATTGAATGGCGGAGCAAAAATAATAATAATCGTTTATTGTCACAAGTCGGCTTCAACGACGTTACTGTGAAAAGCCCCTCGTCGCCACATTCCGGCGCCTGTCCGGGGAGGCCGGTACGGGAATTGAACCCGCGCTGCTGGCCTTGTTCTGCATGACAAGCCAGCTGTTTAGCCCGCTGTGCTAAACCAGCAGGCTCGGGGTGGGGGCTGAATTGCCGATTCCGAGTCCTTATTACTTGAGGTGAGAGGGATCGTCTTCCGATAGTGGAGGGGGATGCGCGCAGAATTGGACCCGAGAACGCGTTGCTGGATTCGGACGCACGCGCGCTCGTTCGGAGGGGGGGGTGAGGGGAGGGTCGCTGACCTCTGACGGGATCTGGGAGCAGAGACGCGGCGATCGCTGAACGGACCCCGCTTAGGTGTCGGCGAGGTCAGGAATGCGAGAGGAGCCTGCTTCCGCCCGAGGGGGGGGGAGAGAGAGAGAGAGAGAGTTGGGAAGTCGCTCTGTATGCTGAACATGTCCCGCAGAACTTGATTCGAGAACACTCAGAGCTCTGTGTGCGCTTCTGGTTATTACACAGAAGGATGTGGAGGCACTGGAGAGGGCGCGGGGGAGATTCGCAAGGAGGACGCCGCAGACGTGTGCGGGCTGACACATCGGGAAAAGGATTGGCGGGTCCCGCGTCTGCTCGGAGGTGGAGGGGGGGGGGGGGGGTGACCCAACCTTCGAAACCCTGAAAGGTTTTCAGGGAGCGGATGCAGGGGTATTTCTTCCTCCACCCCTCCCCCCCACCTCCCCAACCATTGCGTCCCCCCCCCCCCTCCCCTCTCAAGCTGCATGTGAACAGGGGGCCGGCAATGTGGGATGGTGACCAGAAAATCGAATCGGCGGAATGGAGGAGAAACCTCTTTACTTAGCTGTCAAAATATACATCCATGTATATGGTGGAGTGCAGACAGGCAGTGATTGACACACAGGATGACCAGTGAACACACAGGACACAGCAGCCAATCACCAGACAGGACACGACCACTATAAAGCCAGAGGGCACCAATTTTCCCGCTCTCTCGGGATGCAGCCTCTGAGACAGTCAGAGCCCGTGAGCAGCAACTAGAACATACACCATGTGGTAGTCAGATAGCCTGGTCAGGTAGGCCTCAGGTCTCCAGTCAACTCAGCATCCTGTCAACCCACAGTTAAAGCATGTATGATAGTTGAATGTTCAATAAAATCGAGTTGCCTTTCTTCAAGTGTTGGAAGTCTCTCTCACTGCTATGGTAAACGCAGTCCTCGTAGACCCAGCTTACCCAACACATCACTAGGGAGTGGGTCTCTCTTCATCGCTGCCACGCTCCAGCTCCAGGCGACATCCTGGGTGAATCTGCCCCGCACCCTCTCCGGGGGCAATCACATCCTTCCTGTAGAGTGGCGACGAGAACTGCACACAGTACTCTAGCTGCGGCCGAACCAGCGTTTTATACAGCTCCGTCATGACCTCCCCGCTCTTATATTCAATGCCTCGGCTAATAAAGGCCCATAGGCCTCCGGAACCTCCTTCTCTACCTGTTCTGCTGTCTTCAAAGATCCCTGAACATGCACTCCAAGGTCCCTTTGATCCTCTGCAAACAACAAGGGAGCCAGCACCGATCCCGGCGGAACGCCCGTGGACACGGACTTCCGGACAGAAAAACAACCTGTCTCCCGCCACAAAGCCGGTTTTGGATCCCCGTTTGCCAACTTTCCCTGGATCGCCTGAACTCTTACCTTCGTCGCCAGCCTCCCATGTGGCACCTTGTCAAAAGCCTTCCGCAAGTCCATGTAGACGACATCAACCGCGCTACCCTGATCTACACCTCCTCAAACACTTCAACTCAAATTTGTACGCCATGATCTCCCTTTGGCAAAATCTTGCTGACTCGCCTCGGATCGATTGACCCTTGCCCCTCCGAGCGCAGGTTGATTCTGTCCCTCTGAATCGTCTCCAGTAGTTGCCCGACTACTGAAGCAAGTGTTGTCCGCCAGTGCTCTGGCACCTCCCCTGTGGCCAGAGTAGATTTGAAGGTTTCTGCCAAGCCGTTGCAATCTCTTCCCTTGCCTCCCACGGCAACCCTGGGATGCATCTCACGTGGCCCCGGGGGTGGGGTGGGGGCGGATTTATCCAGCTTTAGGCCCGTTGATCTGGAGTCGCAAGACGGGCGAAACGAGGGGGGTGGGTGGGCGGGGGGAGGAGGAGGGAGGGAGGATCACGCCGCTGTCAATGGGATTGAGGGGCAGCACGGTAGCATGGTGGTTAGCATAAATGCTTCACAGCTCCAGGGTCCCAGGTTCGGTTCCCGGCTGGGTCACTGTCTGTGCGGAGTCTGCACGTCCTCCCCGTGTGTGCGTGGGTTTCCTCCGGGTGCTCCAGGTTTCCTCCCACAGTCCAAAGATGTGCGGGTTAGGTGGATTGGCCATGATAAATTGCCCTTAGTGTTCTAAAAAAAAAGTAAGGTTAGGGAGGGGAGGGTTTGGGTTACGGGTACAGGGTGGATACGTGGGTTTGAGTGGGGTGATCATTGCTCGGCACAACATTGAGGGCCGAAGGGCCTGTTCTGTGCTGTACTGTTCTATGTTCTATCTGTTTTGTTTCACACTATGCAGGGGGGATCTCATAGAAACATTTAAAATTATGAAGGGAATAGATAGGATAGATGCGGGCAGGTTGTTTCCACTGGCGGGTGACAGCAGAACTAGGGGACATAGCCTCAAAATAAGGGGAAGTAGATTTAGGACTGAGTTTAGGAGGAACTTCTTCACCCAAAGGGTTGTGAATCTATGGAATTCCTTGCCCAGTGAAGCAGTTGAGGCTCCTTCATTACATGTTTTTAAGGTAAAGTTAGATAGTTTTTTGAAGAATAAAGGGATTAAGGGTTATGGTGTTCGGGCCGGAAAGTGGAGCTGAGTCCACAAAAGATCAGCCATGATCTCATTGAATGGCGGAACAGGCTCGAGGGGCCAGATGGCCGACTCCTGCTCCTAGTTCTTATGTTCTTATGTTATGTTCTATGATTCCCGTTGGAGCCCACCCCCACGCCTCCGGCAAACGCACGAGTGGGGACCACGGGACCAGAGAACCTCGAAGAATTGCGACGTAGATGGGTTTTTAAAATATCCTCGGTTCAGCCCAGTAAACTGCAAACGGCAAGTTTGTAACTTGAAGGCACGAGGAACCACTTATTACGTTCCAGTGTGAAACAAAACAGATGGAAAAAAGTAACTGACTATCTACTGCCCCTTTCCCAGCTCCCCCTTCCAAACCCTCCGCACTCTCCTCATACACACACACACACACACACACACAAACAAACAAACGACACAGAGGGGAAAGGTTGGTGGAAAAGGGAATGATAATATCAATAGAAAATAAGGGTCTTCGATGGACTCGGGTGACTTCCAGTTAAAGTCTTTCAGGGATTCAGGCTTTCGATTTGGTACTTCTTCCTTCCAGATTTGGGATGGCTTTGTCTCCGGAAAGGTCGGAGTCTACTTTCTCTGCCGACTCGGCATCATTTCAGGTTCACAGCAAAGGGTGTGCCCGCAACTCACTGAATTCAGAACAGAGAGAGGGAGAGAGAGAGAGAGAGGGAGAGGGGGAGGAGAGAGAGAGAGAGAGAAATCCACAGCCAATCCATTTAACCTGCACATCTTTAAACACTAAGGGGCAATTTA
>NC_052176.1:4745317-4748467 GCF_902713615.1 Scyliorhinus canicula | reverse complement strand
CTCCAGGCTCGTACAAGTCTGCCCAGCAGGAACCACTGCAGACCCCAACTCCACCCATCGTGCTGTGGTAACTTATTTCCTGGTGGGGGCATCCCAGGGCAATGGTCACCAAAGCATTTCCCGTTGAGAACCCTCCCTCGGCAACCCTACCTTCTCCAGGGAGAGACAGTGACCCAACGACACTCGAGAAGCTCGACACCACCCAGGACAAAGCAGCCCCGCTCGATCGACACGCTAACCACAAACATTCGCTCCCTCCACCCCCCCCCCCCCCCCCCCCGACGCACAGCGGCAGCCGTGTGCACCGTCTACAAGACGCCCCGCGGCCACTCGCCCCTTCGACAGCACCTTCCAAACCCGCCACCTCTACCGTCTAGAAGGACGGGGCAGCAGCAGACGCACGGGGAACACCCCCGCCTGCAAGTCCCCCCCCCCCCCCCCCGAGCCGCTCGCCATCCCGACTGGGAAATATATCGGCCGTTCCTTCACTGTGGCTGGGGTCAAAATCCTGGGAACTCCCTCCCTAACAGCACGGTGGGTGTACCTACACCACACGATTTCTGCGGCGGGTTCAAGATGGCGGCTCACCCACCACCTTCTCGAGGGGCAATTAGGGATGGACTATAAATGGGAACAGGCCATTCAGCCCCTCGAGTCTTTGGTCCACCACGCTATTTACTCCCCCCTATCCCCTCGATATCTTTCACGTCTAGAAATCAGGCGACCTCCATCTTGGACTATGACTGAGGCTCCGCGATCCTCATCCCAAAAAAGAATCGATCCAATGGAGCAGCAACTCCTGGACCATTTAACGCCGGATTCCCCGTCTTCAATCGCATTTGCAACATCCAAACCGTGCGTACGCCCTCCTGAGCCGACATTTCGTTGCCAACTTCCCTGCTCTGCCTCCTGTCGGTCATTGTCCAATCCACCCCACCACCCGCCGAGCACTCCCAGACCCTATTGCCCACCCCCCCACCCACCATCGCCAAACCCCCCCGCCAAAAGTTCAATTTCAACATTGCCAGAGTTTAGAGCAGCCATCGGAAACCCTTTCTTATTTTAACCTGGTGAGCCGTTTCTTTGAAAGAAAAAGGGTGGGATTCTCCGACCCCCCCCCCCTCCTGCCGGGTGGGAGAATCGTCGGGGGTCGGCGTGAATCCACCCCTCCCCCCCCCCCCAACCCCCGCCGTCCTCCCAATTCTCCCGCCCCGCAAAAACCGGCCAGGCGTGAGTCGCGCCGCCCGCCTCGGAGAATGGCGGGGTCCGGAGCGACTCAATGGGCCCCCGGGCTGTCCGGATTCTCCGGCCCGCAACGGGCCGAAGTCCCGCCCGTTCTGTGCCGGTTCGCGCCGGCGTAAATTGGAGTTGGTCCCTTACCGGCGGGACCAGGCGGCGCGGGCGGCCTCCGGGGGCTTGTGGGGGGTCGCGGGGGGGATCTGACCCCGGGAGGTGCCCCCACGGTGGCCTGGCCCGCGGTCGGGGCCCGCCGGTCCGCGGGCGACCCTGTGCCATGGGGGCGCTCTACCCTTCCGCACCGGAGGCCGTGATCGTCCGCAATTCCCGGTGCGGACGTGACTCCATGTGCGCATGCGCGGGGATGACGCCAGCACGCGCAGGTGCTCCCGTGCATGCGCCAACTCGTACCGGCCGACGGAGGCCCTTCGCCACCGGTTGGCATGGCGCCAAACCCCTACCCCGCCAGCCGGAGGGGCGCCAACGACTCCAGGGCAGGCCTAGCCCCTGAAGGTGCGGAGGATTCCGCACCTTTGGGGCGGCCCAACGCCGGAGTGGTTCACGCCACTCCATCCCGCCGGGACCCTCCGCCCCACCGGGTACGGGAGAATCCCGCCCAAAGTGTCCAAGGTAAAAGCTACGTATATTAGTGCACGGGGCCCTTTTGTTGTGCGGACAGAAAGAACATATAGATACATTGCGCCTGTTCCAACGAAACAAAAGTGGCGGCGGCCATTTTCTGGTTCATTCACCCCCAGGGCAATGCCTTGAATTCAAACCCAAGCTTGGCAGTTAACGGTCAGTCACCGGCTAACGGGTGCCCCGTCCTCCATGGCAACGCCTCCTCCAATCAGAATCCACCTGCCAAACAATCAACGCTCTCTCCTCACAAAGTACAAATTGTCGTTCCCTCTGACAACCTTGGTACTCTTGAATCTGAGCCGACGCGTGCAAGACCAAAAGCTTCGACGTGACATGAGCGGTTGACCAAAGAAATGCCCTTAAAAATACCTCCTCTGCGTAGGGATCTTCTCCCCACCCCTCCTGGCCACCGACCCCACCGCTTGAACAGGCATAGAGGCAAATCAGCACACAGCACAATCCCAGAGGCAGCCGACACTGCCCTGGGTCTGTCTTTGTCCTCGAGCCGCATCTTCGACCGCACGCCTGGTGGGTATTTCCGGGAGGTGGGATTGATCCTGGGACTCGGGATCACTGATATTCCTTCCTCAAGCTCCTTTTTGGGGCCTCCTCTTGGCATCGGATGTCCTCGAAGAATTGCGGCTCCTTTAATCAGGAGGTTCCTCCAAGTAGGTCTCTTCTGAGCCAGAGCCTTCCAGGCGTTGAGTTTGATGCTGCACTTCCTAAGGTCAGGGTGTCTTTACAGAGCTTCCTTTGTCCTCTTCTTGATCGGGATCCTTCCTTGAGCTGGGAGAAGAAGATTCTTTGGAAGTTGGGACATCCTAAAAGCACAGGGCCGGCCTAACAGAGTTGGTTTTGGACGATCGTGTCCTCGAGGCCAGTGCTCTTGGCTCCTTCAAGGACGGTGATGTTAGGCCGTCTGTCCTCCGAACTGATGAGGAGAATCCGTCTCAGACAGCGTCGATCTCCAGGACCTTGAGGTGGCGTCTGTACGTAGTCCAGGTTTCTGAGCCGGGAAGATGAGCTGGGAGGGCGGCCGCCTTGTACTCAAGGGTCTTGGTATCAGCTCGGATGTCGCGGTCTTCGAAGACCCATGTCCTTAGGCGTCCGAAAGAGGCGCCCGGGGATTGGATACGGTGCTGGATTTGCGCATCGATGTTAGCCTCAGGTAGGGGCTCCACGTTTGGTGGGGTTTCTCCGTTGATCTTGCTGGAGGGAGGGATCGGATCTGGCCCTGGGGTGGGTCGGGAAAGGACTTGAGTCCTCTTGAGG
>NC_052176.1:4667817-4727817 GCF_902713615.1 Scyliorhinus canicula | reverse complement strand
CATCAACAATGTCATAATATACATCTATGTTTATAATGGAGAGCAGACAGGCAGTGATTGACACTCAGGATGACCAGTGAACACACCGAACACAGCAGCCAATCACCAGACAGGACACGACCACTATAAAGCCAGAGGGCACCAGTTTTCCTGCTCTCTCGGGACCCAGCCTCTGAGACAGTCAGAGCTCGTGAGCTAGCAAGTGCAAACACCATGTGGTTGCTCGTAAGTCTGGGCAGGCTAGTTCCAGGTCTCCAGTCAAGTCAGTTTAGTGTCGACCCACAGTTGAACATGTACAGTAGTTAAGACGTTAAGTAAAATCGTGTTGCATCTTATCAAGTGTTGGAGAGATGTCTCTCGCTAGACTACAGCAAGTGTAGTCCACGTCGACCCAGCCTGCCTAACATGGTACCAGTGAGTGACGGACCTACCTCGAGTGAATCAGCGTTGACCAGCAAACAGCCATCCGGTGACATGGAAAACGTCCGCCCTCCTCCGCAGCTCCGCATCGCTGGCAAACGCGGCGCAAATTGGAAATCGTCAAACAAAAGTTCCAACTATACATCGAAGCCACCGACCTCGAGGCCGCATCAGATGCCAGGAAGATCGCACTATTCCTCTCCACAGCCGGGGACCACACCATCCACAGCTACAACTCCCTATGGAGGAATGCTACTCCACACTTGTAAATTCAAATTATCAGGGGTGGAAAGGT
Source organism: Scyliorhinus canicula (assembly GCF_902713615.1). NCBI lineage: Eukaryota > Metazoa > Chordata > Chondrichthyes > Carcharhiniformes > Scyliorhinidae > Scyliorhinus > Scyliorhinus canicula. The sequence continues at coordinate 4,727,102 of NC_052176.1, read as the reverse complement.
TGTTTGGAAATAATTAAGACTCGCATCACTTTAAAAGGACAGAAAGAGAAGGTTTACAAAACTAATATCTTCAACAATTTAAAAAAACATTTTTTTTAGAGTACCCAATTCATTTTTTCCAATTGAGGGGTAATTTAGCATGACCATTCCACCTACCCTGTACATCTTTGAGTTGTGGGGGCGAAACCCACGCAAACACGGAGAGAATGTGCAAACTCCGCACGGACGGTGACCCAGAGGCGGGATCGAACCTGGGACCTCGGCGCCCTGAGGCAGCAGGGCTAACCCACTGCGCTGCCCTAATATCTACAACAATAGCTTACTTATCAAGGAATTAAACCCCACACTTGTAAATTTAAGTTTTATGGGCTGGAAAGGTGGTTTAGCAGTAATTAAAACTTCCATCACCTTTCAAAAGACGGAAAGAAAAGTGAACAGGTATCTTCAGCAATAACTTACTTATCAAGGAATGAAACCCCACACTTGTAAATTTAAGTCTTATGGGGTGGAAAGGTTGTTTGGCAGCAATTAAGACTTACATCACTTTAAAAAGACAGAAAGGAAGGTAAAAAAAAATAATATTTTACAATAACGTACTTATCAAGGAATCCAACCCCCACTTGTAAATTTAATTTTTCAGGGCTGGAAATGTTGTTTGACAGTAATTAAGACTTACATCACCTTTAAAAGAGACAGAAAAAAGCAAGTTTACGAAACTAATATCTCCAACAATAAATCACTTCTGAAGGAATGACGCCCCATGATTGTAAAATAAAATGTTCGGGGCGGGGGATGTGGTTTGGGTTGCAATTAAGACGTACGTCGCTTTTAAAAAGGGACAGAAAGAAAAGGTACAAACAAATCCCTCAAAAGTGATTAAACCCTGAAGGCATGCGGCTCCACACTTGTAAAAGTGAGATTTCAGGACCAGAGAGGTTGCTGGGGAAATAATATAATAATTATAATAATCTTTATTGTGGCAAGTGGGCTTACATTACCACTGCAATGAAAAGCCCCCAGTCGCTACACTCCAGCGCCTGTTTGGGAATACTTACGACTTACGGCCGGGCGCTACAGCCCAAACAATTCAGGTGTGTTTAGTGAATAGCTGGTGAGTGAGCATTGCGACGTCACACCTTTCATATGATTTGTGTTGAAAAGGGCCCCTACTTTTTTAAGTTTGTCTTATTTCTTCACGGAATCACAAAAAATGCAGTGCAGAAGAAGCCCTTCGGCCCATCGAGTCTGCACTGCTGCATGAAAAACAGTGCCCTGCCTACCGAATCCCATCTGCCAGCACTTCGCCCATAGCCTTGAATGTTAGGCCGTGCCTAGTGCTCATCCAGGTACTTTTTAAAGGATGTGAGGCAACCTGCCTCTACCACCCACCCAGGCAGTGGGTTCCAGACCATCACCACACTCTGGGTAAAAAGGTTTATCCTCAAATCCCCCCCTAAACCTCCCGCCCCTCACCTCGTGACTGACCCTTCAACTAAGGGGAACAGCTGCTCCCTCTCCACCCTGTCCACCCCCCTCATAATCCTGTCCACCTCGATCAGGCCGCCCCTCAGTCTTCTCTGCTCCAGCGAAATCAACCCGAGCCTATCCAACCTCTCTTCATAACTTAAACGTTCCCTCCCAGGCAACATCCTGGTGAATCTCCTCTGCACCCCCTCCAGTACAATCACATCCTTCCTATAATGTGGCGACCAGAACTGCACCCAGTGCTCCAGCTGTGGCCTCACCAAAGTTCTACACAACTCCCATCCTTTTTGGGAACGTGGGCATTGCTGGCTCGGACCAGCATTTGCTCCGCTTCCATTTCACTTCCCGTCCATTTCCACAGCTAATAATTCCGGGAAAAGGTCGCTAGTCCGCCGCCAGAGGAACATAGAACATAGAACAACCAGTGCAGAAGGAGGCCACTCGGCCCATCGAGTCTGCACCGACCCACTTAAGCCCTCACTTCCACCCTATCCCCGTAACCCAATCACCCCTCCTAACCTTTTTGGTCACTATGGGCAATTTATCACGGCCAATCCACCTAACCTGCACGTCTTTGGACTGTGGGAGGAAACCGGAGCACCCGGAGGAAACCCACGCAGACACGGGGGGGGAACGTGCAGACTCCGCACAGACAGTGACCCAGCGGGGAATCGAACCTGGGACCCTGGCGCTGTGAAGCCACAGTGCTGTCCACTGGTGCTACCGTGCCGCCCCTACAAACTAAATTGCCCTCAGTAACCAAGAAAGGTTAGGTGGGGTTACTGGGACCTGGGGATAGGGTGGAGTTTAAGTAGGGTGCTCTTTCCAAGGGCCGGTGCAGACTCGATGGGCCGAACGGCCTCCCTCTGCACTGTAAATTCTACGATTCTATCGCAACAAGGCACGCCAGCGAGCTTGCAGCAAAGCGGATCGGCACGTTGAATCTCTGAGATTTTGGCGGGAAGATAGAAGCGGCAGCCGACGCCATTAGTGTCGTGACGCACTTGAGTAAAAAACGTGGGCCCAGCGCATGGCGGCCATTTTGAGCGGCCGGCCCGATCCTTCATTTCATGCCCGCGATGCGGCGGGCGACCTTTCCCACGACAACGTCCAGCGCCTTGGAAAGTTACGCTCCAAGTGTAAGAGCGAAAATAATTCTGCGACGCAATGCTTTTCCAGGGAAAAGGCGGAACCAGCAAAAATGATCAACACGGCTGATGAAGTCTGCCTCGAAGGCACGTCCTTCGTCGACATGGTTTCTCACGACGACACGGATAGTCAAGTCATGCAAAGTGACAACCCTTTCTTGACAATTTGCAGCAATAGTGAATTCAACGCAAATACTCCGCAAGACAAATGGACAGTGCCATTAATAATTAATGGCACATTGATAAACCTCAAACTCGACACGGGTGCGAGGGCCAACCTTATCAATTTATCAGATTCAAAAGAGCTGAGAATTAAAGTGCAATTTTAAACACAGCAGTATTACTGAGAGATGACAACGGAAATGAAATTACGCTGTTGGGAGCAGGCGAACTCGATGTTAGTGTGAAAAACTGTTAAAATTTCCATTGTAGCGGAGGAACGCGAATCTCTCCTCGGAGTAGAAGCGCGTGAGGAACTTGAGCTGGTTAAGCGGGTTTACAGTGCAGACATCACTGCGGCCAGACAGCATGCATCAGTAGGTTCCATACTGAAGGAAGTTCCTCAGATATTTCATGGCTTTGGCACTTTACCTTACACATATAAAATCTAATTAAAGGAGAAAGCGAAGCCAGTGATTCACGCACCGTGACGTGCACCAGCTCCATTGAAAGGCAAATTGAAGGCTGAGTCAGAGAGGATGATAGCTTTCAGCGTCATTAAGCGCCTAGAAGAACCTACAGGTTGGGTAACTCTATGGTTTGTGTTAAGAAGCAAAATGGGGCCTACGAATCTGTATGGACCCCAAAGGCCTGAACGTATGTTTGAGGATGGAAACATGCGAGACCGCAGGAACTGATTCTCCGCCCCCCCACGCCGGGTGGGAGAATAGCGGGAGGTCCTCCCGACATTTTTGACGACCTCCCGCTATTCTCCCCCCCCCCCCACGCCCGACCCACGCCACGAATCGCCGCTCGCCGTTTTTTACGACGAGCGGCGATTCTCTGGGGCCGAGTGGCCAGGACTTCACGCCCGTTTGAACACGGCAGCAAACACACCTGGTCGCTGCCGTCGTGAAACGGGCGCCGGATGCCCGTTTGGGGCATCCAGGGCCCCGATTGGGACGGGAGCACCGCGACTGTGCTCCGGAGGGGACAGGCCCGCGATCGGTGCCCACCGATCATCGGGCCTGCGTCCAAAACGGACGCACTCTTTCCCCTCCGCCGCCCGGCAGGATCAAGCCGCCACGTCTTGCGGGGCGGCTGAGGGAAAAGACGGCAACCCGCGCATGCGCGGATTGGCGTTGTCCGACCTGCGCATGCGCGGCTGACGTCATCGGCCGCGTCAGCCGGCGTGACGCTTGGCGTGCGGCCTTGACGACCATCGTCAAGGTCGCTCCGCCGTGACCCACGGGGCCACGCTCCTAGCCCCGCCCGGTTGGGGAGGATCGGCCCCGGAAGTGGGCGTGAAGGCTGCCGTGGGTCACGGCCTGGCCCACGGCAGCCTTTACGACTTTCCGCATTTGCGGAGAATCTGGCCCGTGCATGTTTCAGGAAGTTAGACGCTTCACAAGGCTTCTGGCAGCTTAAATCAGGCAACGAAAGCGCAAAGCTACGGACATTGAACACACCTATCAGAGGACATCGGGCGGGATTTTCCGATTTCCGAGGCCGAAATCTTTTTCGCCGGTTTGGCCGGAGAATCCCTTTTGACGCCGAATTCGGGGGGGGGGGGGGGGGGCCTGTTTTTGGATGCTCCGCCCCCCCCCCCTCCAAAGCGGCGTCATCGGTGAGCACGCCGCACGCCGTTGGGACGGCCTCAGGACGTCACCTGAAGGCCCTCCCTCGAAGCTCCGCCCCCCCCCCCCCCGGATGGGCCGACTTCCCAAGGGGGGGGGGGTGGGGCATTCGGCCTTTTGGTCGCAAGACCAGCCGCCCCGCAAATCGGAGCCCTTGTTTCTTAAGGGTGCCATTTGGCAGAATTCCTGCTTCAGAAATTTTCCATCGCGCCACGGAGCAGAAAGTTAAAAAGGATTCCAGCAGTCCAAATATGTTGACAACATAATCATGTCGGGATTGGCAGGGGAAGAACAAGACAAAAGGCTTCTCAGGCCCCCCCCCCCCCCCCCCCCGAGAGCATTAGAAAGCACGGCTTAACATTGAAGAAGCCAAATTGGCGTGGACATTATCACCTTCCTGGGAGATAAGCTCCCTGTAAAAGACGTTCGGCCTGATCAAGATAAAATAAAAGGCAATCTTGTACATGCCACGTCCCAACGATAAACACAAAAAGGTGTGCTGAGAATGTCGGGGATGATAAATTTGGTTGGAAAATTCATTCGCAATCCCGCAGCTAAAACTGCACACCCCGGAACAGCCGTGATGGAAGGCGGCAACATTCCTCTTGTCTACTCGACAGGGACAGGAATGCCAAGCCTGGCGAGTGGGGTTGCCAACAGCGGCCAGCCCTGGCGTTTTTCGAGCCAGAGAGAAAGACGGAAGTCTTGACGGGCGCACCAAAGGCAGCTTGGGAGCGTTCCTGCGTCAACAAGATCTGGGAGAAATCCGGCTCGCAGTAGCGTAAACATCGACCTCAGATTCAACGCCAGATTCGGGAGGCCCGGGGTTAATTTGCGGTCTTGCTCAGTTTCATGACTGTGGACATGGGGGCTCGATTCTCCTTTGCCCGAGGCCGATATCGCAATCGGTGATCGGACGGAGAATCCCTTCCGATGCCGAAATCGGGGCTGGCGCCATTTTGACGCCGACTAGCCTCGCTCCGCCCCCCCCCCCCCTCCCCTCCGAAACGGCGCTGTCGCGATGCGCATCACACAGCATTGCAACGGGGTTGGCGCGTCATCGGAAGGACTCCCCCCGGTGCTCCGCGCCCCCCCCCCCAACCCCCCCTGATGGGACGAGTTCCCGGTCGGGAGGCCAGAGTGGCGGCTGCGGACTGCGGACTGTCTCCAGTACCGTCACACTCGACCTGGATCCGAGCCGCTGACCGGGGGGGGGGGGGGAGGAGGAGGGGGGGAGCCAGGGAGTGGCCTGTGGGGACACGGATGGGGGGCCGGGTCCGCACAGGGCGCCCGCTGCAGGGCGTCGCTGTGCGCTTGCACGGTTCGCGACCCGGCCATTCCCCAGCCGTTTTCGGAGCGGGATCTATTCCCTCACCAGTCCCAGAATCGGCGTCAGTAAAGCCCGCGAATGCTCCGTTTCAGCCAGCGCTTAACCGCTGAAACGGAGGACCCAGCCGTCGGTCTTGCAGAAGGTGATAACGCATCTCCACAACGGAAGGCCCAGAGGTTCTTGTTCCAGTTTCTATAACGTGAGGGCAGAGTGAATCGATGCGTGTGGATTTTTGCTTCGAAAGCAAAGGTTTGTAATTCCACAGTCATTAGACACATAGAATTTACAGTGAAGAAGGAGGCCATTCGGCCCATCGAGTCTGCACCGGCTCCTGGAAAGAGCACCCTACCCAAGGTCAACCCTATCCCCATAGCCCAGTAACCTCACCCAACACTAAGGGCAATTTTGGACACGAAGGGGCAATTTAGCACGGCCAATCCACTTAACCCGCACGTCTTTGGACTGTGGGAGGAAACCGGAGCACCCGGAGGAAACCCACGCACACACGGGGAGGACGTGCAGACTCCGCACAGACAGTGACCCAAGCCGGAATCGAACCTGGGACCCTGGAGCTGTGAAGCGATTGTGCTATCCACAATGCTGCCGTGCTGCCCCCGATTAAGGTCAACGATCCTAAAGAAACTCCACTGTGGGGCACTTGGGAATAGAAAAGTGCAAGCGTAGGTTTGGGATAAACCACAACACTGAGGTGATGGTTGATAACTGCGAAACGTTGCGATGTGATGTGACCATCAATTCACTCGGAACACGATTGGAAGTAAACTGTGGTTTTGATAGTCTTCCAACTGAGCCTGCCTGCGACCAGAAGAACTGAGGGCAGGCTCACACGGCTGCAGCACTTTGTACTTCCGGTTGTGGGAGGGGCCATGGGCGGAGCCAAGGATGGTGCCCTGTACAAGCTCCTCATCTCCCCCTATGGGCAGAGCCGCGCAACGGTTCACAGACAGAGCCCACAGGGACATAATACCATACAATACAATACAGTGTGAATTACATTCACCACACAATGTAAACAAAGTAAAGAGCCGATGCAGTTGGGTGAGATCGCCACAAGGTTGGCATCAATCTCTTTCACCTGAATGGAAAGTAGACCACTTTCCCAATTATCCAAAAATAGCGCCCCTGGGGAATTCCACTGCATTCAGAATGCTGAAGAGATTTGCGGGCGCCACGGGATACCGAATATCGTCAGGAGTTGGCCGTGGTCTCTGTTTCGATAGTTATGAGTGGACCGTGTTTGCGCATCGGTACGGTTTCAAACCTCGAATCCTCCGTAGCCTCCGTCTAAAGGGAAGGCTGAGGAGGGCGTTCACATCGTTAAAGAGCTCCTAACAAAAGCCATAGAGCGCCGAGAGGACGTTTAACCCGCGCTCCTGGGCCTATCGTGCTGCACCCGCTCAGTTGCTGATGAAGAGGCAATTGAGAATGAACCTGCCCGATAACCACACATTAGAGAGGCAACTGGGACTGGATTCCCCGTCTCCAGGACTATGTCCCCACCCTGCCGTGCAAACTGTGGTCTTTTACGCCAGAAATATTGGCGTCAAAAGGCCACAGATTCACAGCCTTGCAGGGGGAAAGCAGGCAGCTGTCATGGAGCCCGCAGCTCCAGTCGCCGATACAGCCCCCTGCACTTCCGGGTCAGAGGCCAGCTGGGATGGTCACTTACAAAGGGAAACACGGCCACTTGCAAAGAATCATGGGAAATATGGCCAATGCAGGATCCAGGCGAACTCAGAGCGGAATGATATATTGGCCACGAGATAACCAGACACAGTCTGCAGCACGGTAGCATTGTGGATAGCGCAACTGCTTCACAGCTCCAGGGTCCCTGGTTCGATTCCGACTTGGGTCGCTGTCTGTGCGGAGTCTGCACGTCCTCCCCGTGTGTGCGTGGGTTTCCTCCGGGTGCTCCGGTTTCCTCCCACAGTCCAAAGATGTGCAGGTTAGGTGGATTGACCGTGATAAATTGCCCTTAGTGTCCAAAAATTGCCCTCAGTGTTGGGTGGGGTTACTGGGTTATAGGGATAGGGTGGAGGTGTTGACCTCGGGTAGGGTGCTCTTTCCAAGAGCCGGTGCAGACTCGATGGGCCGAATGGCCTCCATCTGCACTGTAAATTCTATGAATCGAAACCCCCAGCGATTTTCATTCTAATGGCCTATTTCTCCAGAACAAAAGACTTGTGCTCAGGTATCAGATACAGATACAGACTCATCGGTGCCACTCCCTCCACCCAGGAAGCCCAAACAGCCAAGGTCATTGACCGCTCAGGACACGCCCAGCCATCAAGGCACCCGCCCCTTTATTGGCTCAAATCGAAGGCAGTGATCGAAGCCGGCCGAATTATTGGGTCCAAAGCGAAGGACCGCCCCAAAAGGAGCACAAAACCCCAAAGGATAAAGAGAGACACTGCCATGTGTTCGGTCTCTCTTGGCCCCGGCCTACGCCTGATACCAATTGGCAGCACCACGACCAGAAGCAAGTTCAAGACCAACGATCGCTACCAGACGGACGAGCCCGGCAGACACAAAGTCACTTCTCCAGACCCAGCCACTCCAGATCCGAACAAAGGCCTTGTTCCTCTGCATAAAGTTAAGTACAGGTTGTTGTAGTTGTTAGGTGCAGTTTAACTTGTGGTGTTTTATGTTCATGTCGAAGTAATTCTTGTGTGTAAATAAACTATCATTGAACTTGAACTGGCTAACTGGTTGGCCTTTGATCGCTATCCGGTAAAGCCTTGAGGTCATAGAATTTACAGTGCAGCAGGAGGCCACTCGGCCCATCGAGTCTGCACCAGCTCTTGGAAAGAGCACCCTACCCGAGGTCAACAACACCCTATTCCCATAACCCAGTAACCCTACCCAACACTAAGGGTAATTGTGGACACTAAGGGCAATTTAGCACGGCCAATCCACCTAACCTGCACATCTTTGGACTGTGGGAGGAAACCGGAGCACCGGGAGGAAACCCACGCACACAAAGGGAGGACAATGCTACCGTGCTATCATTTGGTGGTATCATTTACCTGACGACTCTGAAAAGCAATATTATCATTAAAAACTGGCATATCTAGTTAATTTGGCAACATTATTGGCGACGCTGGTGGGGTAGTATTCCACTCATTAGAAAGAGCAACAGAGCGCGTGCCTAGTGGGGGCCTCCAGCGGCCGCGCTGTGCTCCGGGGTGGACTCAGCCCGCGGACATTGACCGCGTAAATAGGCCCCCCCCCCCCCCCCCGATTGGCTGCTCGCCAGACCTGGACCGGTCACACACATTGCTCCCCCCCGCCCTCCGATCGGCCCTCCCCCGACTGTGGAGGCCGCCGACCAAGTCCGCAGCCGCCCCGTGAGTTTCCCGAACGGCAGGACCACATTAGAAACACGGCCTCGGGAATTCGGCCGGTCGGGGGGGGGGTGCGGAGCCTCAAGCAATGGCCTCAGGTGGCGGATACTCGGCGTGGAGTACTCCACGAGCACGCAGCTTTTTTTTGGGGGGGGGGGGAATGGGAGAATCGCGGAACCAGTGCCGGTAACGATTTAGCGCGGGAAAACGGATTATCCGCCCCGTCGCCATACGCGATTTTGGCGTCGGGGTGCGAAGAATCCAGCCCCTGAACTCTCAAAAAAGGAGGTGAAAGAGATTTTGTGATAAATCCAGGAGGAGTCTCCAACCATTGCAGCCAGCTCACACTGGAAGACAAGGCAAAGACACAAACCTGAATTTGTGATGGACTGTAAATGGTTAAATATTATAATGATTCATGTATATCTTGAATTGTAAAAAATGAAGTCAAGAATGTAAATTCCCAAAGGAAAGGGGATGTGGTGATATCCCTGAGCAATATTGTACATAATAATGTGCACGACCTCCGACCAGCAGGTGGCAGTGTAAACCTGCCGTGTGACTCCGAGCCCAGGGGAGTTGGGTGCGAGTCCTGTTGGTGGATAGACGTAGTTTGCAGTAGCTCTCGATTAATTAGTTGGTGTTTGTTCTTCGCGATATATTTATTCCAGTTACCTTTACCACACATTAGTTTGACAATAAATTATTTGAACGAGTCAAGCACTAGATATTCTGTAGTGCATCATTCATACTGGCCAGTCTACAGAACGTGACAGGGCGGGCAATAAATGCTGGGCCTGTAGCCAGCGACGCCCACATCCCTTGAACGAATACAATTAAAGTCCATTTCGAAGCGTGGCCTGGTGATTTAGAGCTGAGCCCACAAAGAGATATTCCAGATTAACAGTCAAAACAGCAAAACCCACTTCATTAATCAAAGATCCCTTCGTTCAATATTTACACAGTGGTTTTGTGTCAGACAGAGATGAGTCCGCATCTATAGTAATCCACGGAGGCCCTGCCCTCATTATGCCTCCTGATTTACCTTTCTGTCTCGCTCTATCTTCAGTGAGAGGAGACGGACGTCTTGGACAGGGGCCCATTTCCCGCGAAAACGGTGTTTCGTCTCCGGCCACTTGCAATAAACAGTCGCGGAGGGTTTCAAAGAGTCTCGTCGACGCCACCTCTTTCTACCCACCGCCCATGCCTCCGTCTGGGTAAGATGTCAACGTTCTTTGCCCAGTGACGCTCTGTGGAGCCAGGGACCCGGGTTCAATTCCGGCCTCGGGTCACTATCTGTGCGGAGTCTGCACGTTCTCCCCCCGTGTCTGCGTGGGTTTCCTCCGGGTGCTCCGGTTTCCTCCCACAGTCCAAAGATGTGCGGGTTAGGTGGATTGGCACATTTGCCCCTGAGTGGGGTTAGAATAGGATTCCTACAGTGTGGAAGGAGGCCATTTGGCCCATCGAGTCGTGGGGTTATGCTGCAACTGTACAGGACCCTGGTCAGACCACATTTGGAGTATTGTGTGCAGTTCTAGGTCGCCTCGTTATAGGAAGGAGGTGGAGGATTGGAAAGGGGGCAAAGGAAATTTACCAGGATGCTGCCTGGATTGGAGGGTACGTCTTATGAGGAAAGGTTGAGGGAGCTCGGGCTTTTCTAATTGGAGCGGAGGAGGATGAGAGGTGACTTATTAGAGGTGTTGAACATGATGAGAGGGATAGATAGAGTGGACGTTCAGAGACTATTTCCTCGGGTGGATGTAGCTGTCACAAGGGGGCATAACTATAAGGTTCAAGGTGGGAGATATAGGAGGGATGTCCGAGGTAGGTTCTTTACTCAGAGAGTGGTTAGGGTGTGGAATGGACTGCCTGCTGTGATAGTGGAGTCGGACACTTTAGGAACTTTCAAGCGGTTATTGGAAGGCACATGGAGCACACCAGAATGACAGGGAGTGGGATAGCTTGATCAAAGCTCGGCACAACATCGAGGGCCGGAGGGCCTGTTCTGTGCTGTACTGCTCTATGTTCTATGTCAGAGGGTCAGTACTGAGGGAGTGCTGCACTGTCAGAGGGTCAGTACTGAGGGAGTGCTGCACAGTCGGAGGGTCAGTACTGAGGGAGTGCTGCACTGTCAGAGGGTCAGTACTGAGGGAGTGCTGCACTGTCAGAGGGTCAGTACTGAGGGAGAGCCACACTGTCAGAGGGTCAGTACTGAGGGAGTGCTGCACTGTCAGAGGGTCAGTGCTGAGGGAGCGCTGCACTGTCAGAGGGTCAGTACTGAGGGAGTGCCGCACTGTCAGAGGGTCAGTACTGAGGGAGTGCTGCACTGTCAGAGGGTCAGTACTGAGGGAGTGCTGCACTGTCAGAGGGTCAGTACTGAGGGAGTGCTGCACTGTCAGAGGGTCAGTACTGAGGGAGTGCTGCACTGTCAGAGGGTCAGTAATGAGGGAGTGCTGCACTGTCAGAGGGTCAGTACTGAGGGAGTGCTGCACTGTCAGAGGGTCAGTACTGAGGGAGTGCTGCACTGTCAGAGGGTCAGTACTGAGGGAGTGCTGCACTGTCAGAGGGTCAGTACTGAGGGAGTGCTGCACTGTCAGAGGGTCAGTACTGAGGGAGTGCTGCACTGTCAGAGGGTCAGTACTGAGGGAGTGCTGCACTGTCAGAGGGTCAGTACTGAGGGAGTGCTGCACTGTCAGAGGGTCAGTACTGAGGGAGAGCCACACTGTCAGAGGGTCAGTACTGAGGGAGTGCCGCACTGTCAGAGGGTCAGTACTGAGGGAGTGCCTGCACTGTCAGAGGGTCAGTACTGAGGGAGTGCTGCACTGTCAGAGGGTCAGTACTGAGGGAGTGCTGCACTGTCAGAGGGTCAGTACTGAGGGAGTGCTGCACTGTCAGAGGGTCAGTACTGAGGGAGAGCTGCACTGTCAGAGGGTCAGTACTGAGGGAGTGCCGCACTGTCAGAGGGTCAGTACTGAGGGAGTGCTGCACTGTCAGAGGGTCAGTACTGAGGGAGTGCTGCACTGTCAGAGTGTCAGTACTGAGGGAGTGCTGCACTGTCAGAGGGTCAGTACTGAGGGAGTGCTGCACTGTCAGAGGGTCAGTACTGAGGGAGTGCTGCACTGTCAGAGGGTCAGTACTGAGGGAGTGCTGCACTGTCAGAGGGTCAGTACTGAGGGAGTGCCTGCACTGTCAGAGGGTCAGTACTGAGGGAGTGCTGCACTGTCAGAGGGTCAGTACTGAGGGAGTTGCCGCACTGTCAGAGGGTCAGTACTGAGGGAGCTGCTGCACTGTCAGAGGGTCAGTACTGAGGGCGTGCCAGCACTGTCAGAAGGGTCAGTACTGAGGGAGCTGCTGCACTGTCAGAGGGTCAGTACTGAGGGAGTGCTGCACTGTCAGAGGGTCAGTACTGAGGGAGTGCTGCACTGTCAGAGGGTCAGTACTGAGGGAAGTGCTGCACTGTCAGAGGTTCAGTACTGAGGGAGCGCTGCACACTGTCAGAGGGTCAGTACTGAGGGAGTGCTGCACTGTCAGAGGGTCAGTACTGAGGGAGTGCTGCACTGTCAGAGGGTCAGTACTGAGGGAGTGCCTGCACTGTCAGAGGGTCAGTACTGAGGGAGTGCTGCACTGTCAGAGGGTCAGTACTGAGGGGGTGCCGCACTGTCAGAGGGTCAGTACTGAGGGAGTGCTGCACTGTCAGAGGGTCAGTACTGAGGGAGTGCCGCACTGTCAGAGGGTCAGTACTGAGGGAGTGCCGCACTGTCAGAGGGTCAGTACTGAGGGAGCTGCCGCACTGTCAGGAGGGTCAGTACTGAGGGAGTGCCTGCACTGTCAGAGGGTCAGTACTGAGGAATGCTGCACTGTCAGAGGGTCAGTACTGAGGGAGTGCCGCACTGTCAGAGGGTCAGTACTGAGGGAGTGCTGCACTGTCAGAGGGTCAGTACTGAGGGAGTGCTGCACTGTCAGAGGGTCAGTACTGAGGGAGTGCTGCACTGTCAGAGGGTCAGTACTGAGGGAGTGCCGCACTGTCAGAGGGTCAGTACTGAGGGAGTGCTGCACTGTCAGAGGGTCAGTACTGAGGGAGTGCCGCACTGTCAGAGGGTCAGTACTGAGGGAGTGCCGCACTGTCAGAGGGTCAGTACTGAGGGAGTGCTGCACTGTCAGAGGGTCAGTACTGAGGGAGTGCCGCACTGTCAGAGGGTCAGTACTGAGGGAGTGCTGCACTGTACAGAGGGGCCATCTCTCAGGCCAGACACGCGTAAAAATTGACACGGTTGCTTGTTCAGTTAAGAATGTAGTAAAACATTTTCAGGAATAGCAGCGAGGTTCCCAGCCTCCACGGCCAACCTTTCCCCTCAATCAACGCAAGCCGAGACATATCTGGTCATGTGATGACCACTGGGACCTTGCTGTGCTCATTCATCTGCAACCACCCCCGGCCTCACAGCGGGGACACTTGCCCCAGAACTTGTGAACGGCCGCTCCACGGCACTGTCATTAAAAACACCAATTCTGACAAATTCTGGTGGAATTGGCGTTGGGCATCTGTTCGATGAATTGTTGCAATCGCCCTTGAGTCGGGAGAGTGGGGGATCGCTCTATGATCCGGAGCGTTTACAAAGTGATCAATGGGACCAGGCATATTCCGCTGCCCTGTTGCTGTTTCAATCTGCTTCAATTAACGCTGGTCAGCGCCGCTGCCTCACGGCGCCAGGGTCCCAGGTTCGATTCCGGCCTCGGGTGACTGTCTGTGCGGAGTCTGCACGTCCTCCCCGTGTCTGTGTGGGTTTCCTCCGGGTGCTTCGGGTTCCTCCCACAGTCCAAAGATGTGCAGGTTAGGTGGATTGGCCGTGCTAAATTGCCCCTTAGTGTCCAAAGATGTGCAGGTTAGGTGGATGGCCGTGCTAAATTGCCCCTTAGTGTCCAAAGATGTGCAGGTTGGGTGGATTGGTCGTGCTAAATTGTCCCTTAGTGTCCAAAGATGTGCAGGTTAGGTGGATTGGCCGTGCTAAATTGTCCCTTAGTGTCCAAAGATGTGCAGGTTAGGTGGATTGGCCGTGCTAAATTGCCCCTTACTGTCCAAAGATGTACAGGTTAGGTGGATTGGCTGTGCTAAATTGCCCCTTAGTGTCCAAAGATGTGCAGGTTAGGTGGATTGGCCATGCTAAATTGCCCCTTAATGTCCAAAGATGTACAGTTTAGGTGGATTGGCCGTGCTAAATTGCCCCTTAGTGTCCAAAGATGTACAGGTTGGGTGGATTGGCCGTGCTAAATTGTTCCTTTGTGTCCAAAGATGTGCAGGTTAGGTGGATTGGCCGTGCTAAATTGCTCCTTACTGTCCAAAGATGTGCAGGATAGGTGGATTGGCCGTGCTAAATTGCCCCCTTAGTGCCCAAAGATGTGCAGGATAGGTGGATTGGCCGTGCTAAATTGCCCCCTTAGTGCCCAAAGATGTGCAGGTTAGGTGGATTGGCCGTGCTAAATTGTTCCTTAGTGTCCAAAGATGTACAGGTTGGGTGGATTGGCCGTGCTAAATTGTTCCTTTGTGTCCAAAGATGTGCAGGTTAGGTGGATTGGCCGTGCTAAATTGCTCCTTACTGTCCAAAGATGTGCAGGATAGGTGGATTGGCCGTGCTAAATTGCCCCCTTAGTGCCCAAAGATGTGCAGGATAGGTGGATTGGCCGTGCTAAATTGCCCCCTTAGTGCCCAAAGATGTGCAGGTTAGGTGGATTGGCCGTGCTAAATTGTTCCTTTGTGTCCAAAGATGTACAGGTTAGGTGGATTGGCCGTGCTAAATTGCCCCTTAGTGTCCAAAGATGTGCAGGTTAGGTGGGGCTACGGGGATAGGGCGGGGGGGAGTGGGCTTAGATTAGGCTGCTCTTTCGGAGGCTGGGTGCCACCTCGACGGGCCGAATGGCCTCCTTCTGCACTGTCGGGATTCGACGGAGCTTTCCTTTGTCCAATTCATTTGGGAGACAGAACTGATTCTAAACCCCACCCCCTCCCCCCACCCCCTCCTCGAGAGCTCGCTTCCCCCCTTGGGATTCGAACGTCGCTGGCGGTAGCCCTGCCCGTTGCCCGTGGGGGTAGTGTTCCCGAGCCCCCCAATGGAGTGTCCAGGACTCGACGATGCCTCACCCAGGACGCAGCAGTGCGCGTCACCTTGGAGCGAAGGAACCATCGGCCGCACTCAGGAAAGGTTGGCTTGCGTTTCATTGTTCTTTGAACAGGCCAGTTGCCCCGATTCCGTAGCTGGCAAGATCAGTGTCGCAAAGGAAGGATTGGCGCCCACACCTGTCAGTATGTCCAGCGAATTAGAAAGGTTTATTTACAAATGGTTTTCGCACCGGGCCTTTCGCAATGTCATCAATGTTCGCATTCATGTCGAGAGGGCCAGAATACAAGAGCAGGGATGTACTTCTGAGGCTGTATCAGGCTCTGGTCAGACCCCATTTGGAGTATTGTGAGCGGTTTTGGGCCCTGTATCTAAGGAAGGATGTACTGGGGCCTTGGAGAGGGTCCAGAGGAGGTTCACAAGAATGATCCCTGGGAATGAAGAGCTTGCCGTGTGAGGAACGGTTGAGGACTCTGGGTCTGTACTCGTTGGAGTTTAGAAGGATGAGTGGGGATCTTATTGAAACTTACAGGAGACTGCGAGGCCTGGGATAGAGTGGACGTGGAGAGGATGTTTCCACTTGTAGGAAAAACTATAACCAGAGGACACGATCTCAGACTGAAGGGACGATCCTTTAAAACAGAGACGAGGAGGAATTCCTTCAGCCAGAGGGTGGTGAATCTGTGGAACTCTTTGCCGCAGAAGGCTGTGGAGGCCAAATCACTGAGTGTCTTTAAGGCAGAGATAGATAGGTTCCTGATTAATAAGGGGATCAGGGGCTATGGGGAGAAGGCAGGAGAATGGGGATGAGAAAAATATCAGCCATGATTGAATGGCGGAGAAGACTCGATGGGCCAAGTGGCCTTATTCTGCTCCTATGTCTTCTGGTCTTATCACTCCTCTCTCTGGGTTCTCTACACCAAGCTCCCTTCACTCGATTCCCATTGGGCGATGGGGGTCAAATGACCCTCCTGATGTATACCCCTTAAAGGGGCCACCTACATCAGCCATCGCTACCCATCGCTAATTGCCCTTCAACCGAATGTCTCGCTCGGCCCATTTCAGAGGCAGTTAAGAGTCGACCACATTGCTGTGTGTCTGTGTGGGGGGTGGGTCTGGAGTCACGTGTAGGCCAGACCAGGGTAAGGACGTTGTGGTGTTGCTGAATTCAGGATGGTTGGCGTAGTGATCATAGAAGCCACAAAATAGCTTTAACTGGGACAAAGCTATAAATTTGGTATGGATTCGACACGTATTCCGAAATAATACACAGTTGATAATTACCATATAATCCACACTCACCTACAACTCATCTCTACATTATTATAAACTATGATCTGCTCTTACTCACACCATCTTTCCTTTGTCTGTACTCTCGCTAATGTCATGTTTAAGAAACGGGTGTTTATAAATGGGTGTGTATATAAGTATCTGCAGTGAGATAACCTTTAAGAAATGGGTGTTTATTACTGCAGTGATGTCAGAAAGTGGGTGGAGCTGGGCTGCCTGTCAGCTTTTTACTTTCGTTTTAGGCTGTGTGCTGCAGGATGGGTTTTAGTTTAGTTTTCAGAGATGGATAGCTGCAGTCACAGCCAGAAGGTGTATGAATCTCTCTCTGTAATCTAAAGACTGTAAATCGATTCTGGCGATTTAAAACTAATAACAGTAGTGACTTTAACCTGATGAGCTTCTGGTAAAAGGTGTTTAAAGTCTGATGGATGTTAAGAGGAAAGCTTAAAGGATTACTTAGTGCTGTATTCTTTGGGGGTTGTATTTGAATTGATGGTTGCTAAGATGTTCACTGTATGTTTTAAAAAGCTTAACTTGAGTTCATAGAATAAACATTGTTTTGCTTTAAAAAATACTTTTCCATTTCTGCTGTCCCACACCTGTAGAGTGGGCCGTGTGCTCCCCATACCGCAATCTAGTAAAAGTTGTGGGTCAGGTGAACTCCATGATATACTTTGGGGTTCTCTAAAGCCTGGCCCACAACACTAACTCTTTCACTTCTCTGCCCACGAGGCTTAGCATCAATGTCTCATGGACTTGTACCTCTAGCTCCCTCTAGTGGCTGATCCAGACATTTCATTAACCCTTGCAGTTCTGACATGTATGATAATGCCACAGATTTCCCCCCCCCCTTTCCCTATTTGTGAGCCAGCTGGGGTTTCGATGAGAATGGTTTCACGGTCGAATTCCACATTTTTATTGGACTCCCCCGTGACTCCCGTCCGGTCTTTCCCCGGTTCTGATCGCCCTCCCAGGCGTCGACCAGGTACGAATTCATCCCGCTTGGCGCACAAGCCCGTTTTAATTGCAGAGAGCTCAGGCAGGCTCTCGCCAGCACGCCTAATTTGTCACTAACCTAATATTTGATGCAGACTTCAATGAGGAATTTGTATAATTAAACTTATCATCATTAAATATTAAAAATGGAATACCCCTGAGGGCCAGAGAGCGGCAGATCGCTTTAGCAGCGATTCAAGAGGGTTGAATATGCAGACAGAAATGTCAGGGCTCCGGCTAAATTCACTGACAGCACACGTTCGAGGGAGAGACAGTGGGCGTTCCTGCATTGAACGCTCCACAGTAACACGGCCAGATGTCCGCGTCGACATTCAAAAGGAATGATTCTTTCAAAGGGGGTGCGGGATTGCCAGCGAGAGGGCCAGACGCTTTCTTTGAAAAAAGGAATCGAGCTCAAGGTCAGGCGAATGAGCCATAGCCTGAGGAGGATACAGAGTCTGATCCAGGAGTGCGCGGTGTGATATAACTTGTAACAACATCGCCGGACAGTGTGTAATGTAACCTGTAACACTGTCCCCATGCAGTGTGTGATATAACTTGTAACAACATCGCCGCACAGTGCGTAATGTAACCTGTAACACTGTCCCCATGCAGTGTGTGATATAACTTGTAACAACATCACCGCACAGTGTGTAATGTAACCTGTAACACTGTCCCCATGCAGTGTGTGATATAATCTGTAACAACATCACCGCACAGTGCGTAATGTAACCTGTAACACTGCCCCCACACAGTGTGTGATATAATCTGTAACAACATCGCCGGACAGTGTGTGATATAACCTGTATCTCCCCCCCACACACAGTGTGTGATATAGCCTGTATCTCCCCCACACACAGTGTGTGATATAGCCTGTATCTCCCCCACACACAGTGTGTGATATAGCCTGTATCTCCCCCACACAGTGTGTGATATAGCCTGTATCTCCCCACACACACAGTGTGATATAGCCTGTATCTCCCCCACACACACAGTGTGTGATATAGCCTGTATCTCCATCCCCACACAGTGTGTGATATAGCCTGTATCTCCCCCACACACACAGTGTGTGATATAGCCTGTATCTCCCCCACACACACAGTGTGTGATATAGCCTGTATCTCCCCCACACACAGTGTGTGATATAGCCTGTATCTCCCCCACACACAGTGTGTGATATAGCCTGTATCTCCCCCACACACAGTGTGTGATATAGCCTGTATCTCCCCCACACACAGTGTGTGATATAGCCTGTATCTCCCCCCCACACAGTGTGTGATATAGCCTGTATCTCCCACACACACAGTGTGTGATATAGCCTGTATCTCCCCCACACAGTGTGTGATATAGCCTGTATCTCCCCCCCACACAGTGTGTGATATAGCCTGTATCTCCCTCACACACACAGTGTGTGATATAGCCTGTATCTCCCCCACACACACAGTGTGTGATATAGCCTGTATCTCCCCCACACACACAGTGTGTGATATAGCCTGTATCTCCCACACACACACAGTGTGTGATATAGCCTGTATCTCCCCACACACACAGTGTGTGATATAGCCTGTATCTCCCCACACACACAGTGTGTGATATAGCCTGTATCTCCCCCACACACAGTGTGTGATATAGCCTGTATCTCCCACACACACACAGTGTGTGATATAGCCTGTATCTCCCCCACACACACAGTGTGTGATATAGCCTGTATCTCCCCCACACACACAGTGTGTGATATAGCCTGTATCTCCCCCACACACAGTGTGTGATATAGCCTGTATCTCCCCCACACACACAGTGTGTGATATAGCCTGTATCTGCCCCACACACACAGTGTGTGATATAGCCTGTATCTCCCCCACACAGTGTGTGATATAGCCTGTATCTCCCCCACACACACAGTGTGTGATATAGCCTGTATCTCCCCCACACACACAGTGTGTGATATAGCCTGTATCTGCCCCACACACACAGTGTGTGATATAGCCTGTATCTCCCCCACACACAGTGTGTGATATAGCCTGTATCTCCCCCACACACACAGTGTGGGATATAGCCTGTATCTCCCCCCCACACAGTGTGTGATATAGCCTGTATCTCCCCCACACACAGTGTGTGGTATAGCCTGTATCCCCCCCACACACAGTGTGTGATATAGCCTGTATCTCCCCCACACACACAGTGTGTGATATAGCCTGTATCTCCCCCACACACACAGTGTGTGATATAGCCTGTATCTCCCCCATGCACAGTGTGTGATATAGCCTGTATCTCCCCCACACACAGTGTGTGATATAGCCTGTATCTCCCCCACACACACAGTGTGTGATATAGCCTGTATCTCCCCCACACACAGTGTGTGATATAGCCTGTATCTCCCCCACACACACAGTGTGTGATATAGCCTGTATCTCCCCCACACACACAGTGTGTGATATAGCCTGTATCTCCCCCACACACAGTGTGCGATATAGCCTGTATCTCCCCCACACACACAGTGTGTGATATAGCCTGTATCTCCCACACACACAGAGTGTGTGATATAGCCTGTATCTCCCCCACACACAGTGTGCGATATAGCCTGTATCTCCCACACACACAGTGTGTGATATAGCCTGTATCTCCCCCACACACACAGTGTGTGATATAGCCTGTATCTCCCCCACACACACAGTGTGTGATATAGCCTGTATCTCCCCCATGCACAAGGTGTGATATAGCCTGTATCTCCCCACACACACAGTGTGTGATATAGCCTGTATCTCCCCCCACACACAGTGTGTGATATAGCCTGTATCTCCCCCACACACAGTGTGTGATATAGCCTGTATCTCCCCCACACACACAGTGTGTGATATAGCCTGTATCTCCCCCACACACAGTGTGTGATATAGCCTGTATCTCCCCCCACACATAGTGTGTGATATAGCCTGTATCTCCCCACACACAGTGTGTGATATAGCCTGTATCTCCCCACACACAGTGTGTGATATAGCCTGTATCTCCCCCATGCACAAGGTGTGATATAGCCTGTATCTCCCCACACACACAGTGTGTGATATAGCCTGTATCTCCCACACACACAGTGTGTGATATAGCCTGTATCTCCCACACACACACAGTGTGATATAGCCTGTATCTCCCACACACACAGTGTGTGATATAGCCTGTATCTCCCACACACACACAATGTGTGATATAACCTGTATCTCCCTCACACACAGTGTGTGATATAGCCTGTATCTCCCCCACACACACAGTGTGTGATATAGCCTGTATCTCCCCACACACAGTGTGTGATATGACTGTATTATGGAAGGGTGCTTTTCTGATTGGAGGACTGTGACTAGTGGTGTTCCGCAGGGATCAGTGCTGGGACCTTTGCTGTTCGTAGTATATATAAATGATTTGGAGGAAAATGTAACTGGTCTGATTAGTAAGTTTGCGGACGACACAAAGGTTGGTGGAATTGCGGATAGCGATGAGGACTGTCAGAGGATACAGCAGGATTTAGGTCGTTTGGAGACTTGGGCGGAGAGATGGCAGATGGAGTTTAATATGGACAAATGTGAGGTGATGCATTTTGGAAGGTCTAATGCAGGTACGGAATATACACTGAACAGTAGAACTCTAAAGAGCATTGAAAGTCAGAGAGATAAAGGTGTACAGGTCCACAGATCACTGAAAGGGGCAACACGGGGTGAGAAGGTAGTCAAGAAGGCATACGACATGCTTGCCTTCATTGGCCGGGGCATTGAGTATAAGAATTGGCAAGTCATGTTGCAGCTGTGTAGAACCTTAGTTAGGCCACACTTGGAGTATAGGGTTCAATTCTGGTCGCCACACTACCAGAAGGATGTGGAGGCTTTAGAGAGGGTGCAGAAGAGATTTACCAGGATGCTGCCTGGTACGGAGGGCATTAGCTATGAGGAGCGGTTGAATAAACTCGGTTTGTTCTCACTGGAACGACGGAGGTTGAGGGGCGACCTGATAGAGGTCTACAAAATTATGAGGGGCATAGACAGAGTGGATAGTCAGAGGCTTTTCCCCAGGGTAGAGGGGTCAATTACTAGGGGGCATAGGTTTAAGGTGCGAGGGGCAAGGTTTAGAGGAGATGTACGAGGCAAGTTTTTTACACAGAGGGTAGTGGGTGCCTGGAACTCGCTGCCGGAGGAGGTGGTGGAAGCAGGGACGATAGTGACGTTTAAGGGGCATCTTGACAAATACATGAATAGGATGGGAGTAGAGGGATACGGACCCCGGAAGTGTAGAAGATTTTAGTTTAGACGGGCAGCATGGTCAGCGCAGGCTTGGAGGGCCGAAGGGCCTGTTCCTGTGCCGCACTTTGTTCTTTGTTTATAACCTGTAACTCCAGCCCCGCACAGTGTGTGATGCAATCGAATCTGCGCAAAGGAAGATCCCACGAACCGAAAAGTGACGATGAAGCCAGATACCTGTGTTTTGGGGTGTGGTGTCGGTTCTAGGATAGATATTGACACCCGGGGGAGATCTCCCACCCTCCCCACACCCTGCGCGCCTCCCAATAGTGGGGCCTGGGGTCTTTTACGCCCACCCGAGGAGGCCCTGGGTATAGCATTCCATCCATGTAATGGGGACCACCCCTGGAGAGGCGCCTAATTTCCCAGAGCTGATCATCATGCCGTTGTCCCATCAGCACCCAGCCATCTCCCAGTGCCCTGCCCGTGAGCAAGATGTCTCGCAGCTCAACGTTTATCGCCCTGTCCACGGGGCCACCCCTTATCAGCAGCATTTCCTCCGACAGGGGCAACTCAGCCATCTCCCGATGTTCCTCAGCAGCGGAGGTGAGAGCTGGGGTTTGGCAGCCAGATGCCACAAGGAATCAGCGAGCCTGCGGCACGAAAACCCGGGACATTCAGCCCCTCTACTCTGCGCTGGTATTTCTGCTCGTCATCCCCCCCCCTCCTCCCCATCTTCGTATCTTTCTATTCCTCTCTCCCTCGTGTGTTTATCAAGCTTCCCCCGCTCCCCCACCCTTGTTACGACACCCTGTACCGGCGCACGATCAATAACAGCCTCACAGAGCCCAGAGTCACAACACAACACAAGTGAATTAACCAATAATTCTTTTGCCAATGCCCCAAGCCTTTAACCCTTGGCTCCCCGATAATTACAGTCACCTGATTTGTAAACGTAAACACGATTTAGCGTTCATTTGTAAGAACTATAATGAAATGAAAAAGGAAATGAAAATCGCTTATTGTCACGAGTTGGCTTCAATGAAGTTACTGTGAAAAGCCCCTAGTCGCCACATTCCGGCGCCTGTCTGGGGAAGCTGGTACGGGAATCGAGCCGTGCTGCTGGCCTGCTTGGACTGCTTTAAAAGCCAGCGATTTAGCCCAGTGAGCTAAACCAGCCCCTTACTGAAATGACCGTAATGAAACATGCAGCACATACAGTTGGTAAACTGTTAACTAGAAGCTAACTCACACATTAACTTTACCCCCCCCCCCCGCACTCTGTACACACGCACACACACACACACACACACACAAGACAGACAAACACCGAGTGGTGGAAAGGGGTAACAAATATTAACTGGAGGGAAGAAAGAACGGGATTCTCCGATCGCCGACGCTGAAGTCACGTTCGGCCGGAGAATCCCCGTTTGCGACGGATTTGGGGCGGCGCCATTTCTACGTTGCTCCGCCCCCTCACAAACAGCGAAGAGTACGCCGCACGCCGTCGGGACGGCCTCAGGACGCCATCTGAGGCTTTTCCCCCGACGCCCCGCCACCCCGATCGGCCGAGTTCCCGACGGCGCGGAACACAGAACAGAGAAAAATAAGGCACAGAACAGGCCCTTCGGCCCACGATGTTGTGCCGAACTTTTGTCCGAGATTAAGAACAAATTAATCCACACTCCATCATTCTGCCGTAATGAATGAAAATCACTTATTGTCACGAGTAGGCTTCAAATGAAGTTACTGTGAAAAGCCCCTAGTCGCCACATTCCTGCACCTGTTCGGGGAGGCTGTCACGGGAATTGAACCGTGCTGTTGGCCTGCTTTGGTCTGCTTTCAAAGCCAGCGATTAGCCCTGTGAGCTAAACAGCCCCTCCATGTACCCATGCAATAGCTGCTTGAAGGTCTCTAATGTTTCCGACTCAACTACTTCCACAGGCAGTGCATTCCATGCCCCCACTACTCTCTGGGTAAAGAACCTACCTCTGACCCCCCCCCCTCCCCCCCCCAATATCTTCCACCACTCACCTTAAATTTATGTCCCCTTGTAATGGTTTGTTCCACCCAGGGAATAAGTCTCTAACTGTCTACTCTTCCCCTGATCATATAAACCTCTATCAAGTCGCCCATCATCCTTCTCCGTTCTAATGCCGATAACCCTCAACCTTTCCTCGTAAGACCTACTCTCCATTCCAGGCAACATGCTGGTAAATCTCCTTTGCACCTTTTCCAAAGCTTCCACATCCTTCCTAAAATGAGGCGACCAGAACTGCACGCAATACTCCAAATGTGGCCTGACCAAGGTTTCGTACAGCTGCATCATCACCTCACGACACTTATGCTATTTTTTTTCCCCGCGGACCTTGCTTGGCGGTTGTGGACTGTGTCCAGCGTTGCCGCAGTCGGGGGGGGGGGAGGAGGGGAGCCGTGCGACTGGCCGGGGTGGGCGGCTTCGGTGAGGGCTAGGGGGAATGGTGGGGAGGGGGCGTGTTGGAGGGTGGTGATGGGGGGGGGTTACTAGGGGTGTTAATTTGGCAGGCGGGTCCGCTCACGGCGGGCGCCATGTTGGATGGCCCAGCCGCAGCAAGCCGCCACCGTGTGCATATGCGGCCACAGACCCGGCCTTTATTGCTGCTGGAGCCAGGCTGCTAGCCCCTCAATAGTACCGGAATGGGTGCAGCTGTGGCGTTGTTTAGCCTGCCGTGAAACGCCGCTGTTCCCGCGCTGGCATCAGCACTTAGTCCGGAATTCGGAGAATCCAGCCCGTTTATTCAAATGACCTTCACAGCAAGCCTGTAGGTTAAAGTCTTTGGTTTGCAGCCTGTAATGTCTTCTCTCTAGTTTAGGAACGCAGTGCTCACAACTTTCCTGGAGAGGCAGAGGGCGCGATTCTCCCAAAACGGGAGAAATCGTAAGGCTGGCGTCAAACCCGGGCGGGTTTGACGCCAGCGCGCCCCTTCCTGACCGGGAACCGATTCTGGTCCCCGGTCGGGGCTAGCAGCCCGACGCCGTAAGCTCCGGCATCACGGGCTTAACGAATTTCGTTAGGCCCGCTTGCCGGAGTTAGCGCCGGCTGACGCGTCATATGACGTCAGCCGCGCATGCGCGGATTGGAAGACTCCAACCCGCGCATGCGCGGATGACGTCGTCGCGTATTTGCGCGAAACCCGCGCATGCGCGGGCCGGGATGCCCCTCAGCCGCCCCGCGAATGGATACTGCGGGGCGGCGGAAGGACAAATAGTGCGCGGGCATCGGGCCCGCTGCCCGCGATCGGTGCCCACCGATCGCGGGCCCATGGCACCCTTGGCACGGCCGTGGTACTGCCGTGCCAATCGGTGCCATGGTTATAAAAAGCGAGTTGTTCCCGCCGTTTTTACGAACGGCCAGACCAGGTGTGTTTGCCGTTCGTAAAAACGGCGTAAAGGGCTGGGACTTCGGCCCATCTAACAGCTGTGAATCGCTGCCGGCCGTAAAAAAACGGCGGCAGCGATTCGGGTCGGGAGTTGGGCGGGGGGGGGGGGAGAATAGCGGGAGGGCGGGAAAAATGTCGGGAAGGCCCTCCCGCTATTCTCCGACCCGTCGTGGGGGGGCGGAGAATTTCGCCCAGAGTCTTTGCTGCATCAACCTTTGCTTCCAGTTTGTGATTTGTCTTCGGGGTTCCGTAGGTCCAGGAACGCAGCACCCTCTACCGTCTAGAAGGGCGAGGGCAGCAGCAGACGCACGGGGAACACCCCCGCCTGGAGGTTCCTCTCCAAGTCACTCACTAGCCTGACTTTTTATATAATAACAATCTTTATTGTCACAAGTCGGCTTACACTAACACTGCAATGAAGTGACTGTGAAAATCCCCGAGTCGCCACATTCCGGCGCCTGTTCGGGTACATGGAGGGAGAATTCAGAATGTCCAATTCACCCAACAAGCACTTTCGGGGACTTGTGGGAGGAAACCGGAGCACCCGGAGGGAACCCACGCAGACACGTGGGGGGAGAACGTGCAGACTCCACCCACAGACAGTGACCCCAGCCGGGAATCGAACCCGGGTCCCTGGCGCTGTGAGGCAACAGTGCTAACCACCGTGTCAGCCGTTCCTGTTGCTGTGACTGGGGTCAAAATCCTGGACGTCCCTCCCTAACAGCGCTGTGGGTGTGCCTACGCCACACGGGTACTGCAACGGGTTCAAGATGGCGGCTCACCCACCACCCTCTCGAGGGGCAATTAGGGGTGGGGGATGAATGCTGGGCCAAAAGCCGGCGACGCCCACATCCCTTAAACAATTAAAAACAAGATTCAAGGTTACGCGCCCAAGTGCTGGAAAACGGTATCAGAAGAGGTAGGTGCGGACTTAATGGGCCGAATGGCCTCATTCTGTACTGTAAGAACTCCATCGCTCTGTCCACCAACGCCCAGCCCCCCACCCCGACTCCCGGGATGTAAACATGCAGCGAATCTCTGTTCACACCAGGGTTCTCTACAGGTGCTTGACAAATTGCAATCTCTGTGTGACTAATAGTTGCTTCCGGAGCCATTACTAATCTATGACAACCATGCAGCAGGCGCGACAATTATAGGTTGCTCGTCTGTCATCTCATTAGCAAAACTCGCCAAACAGCAGAAAGGCGCTTTGTAATCTGAGATATTTAATACCAGCACAACGCCAGCCTCACACTCACGGGCTCATTAACCGCACTACGCCGCACATTCAACACCAGGCATCTGGGCCTGAATGGTAACGAGGAGGCCTCGGAGATTTCCCGATGCATTGAAGTGAGTCCTTAGCCAAACCGCACATCGCACCCCCCCCCACCCCCCCTCACTGACCTCCGCAAGCCTCCCCCAGACTTTGTTCTCTCTCAATCCCCCAAACCTCTGATCATCTGTCGCATGTTACCCCCCCTCCGAGCCATCCCGACTCGGAAATATATCGGCCGTTCCTTCACTGTCCCAGGAGTCAAAAGCCTCGAACTCCCTCCTCGACAGAACTATCAACATCCTGGGGGTTACCATTGATCAGAAACTGAACTGGACCCAGCCACATTAATACTGTGGCTACCGGAGCAGGTCAGAGGCTGGGAATCCTGCGGAGAGTAACTCACCTCCTGACTCCCCCCCAAAGCCTGTCCACCATCTACAAGGCACAAGTCAGGAGTGTGATGGACTCTCCACTCGCCTGGATGAGCGCGGCTCCCAACGACACTCGAGAAGCTCGACACCATCCAGGACAAAGCAGCCCCGCTCGATCGACACGCTAACCACAAACATTCACTCCCTCCACCCCCCCGACGCACAGCGGCAGCCGTGTGCACCGTCTACAAGACGCCCCGCAGCCACTCGCTCCTTCGACAGCACCTTCCAAACCTGCCACCTCTACCGTCTAGAAGGACGAGGGCAGCAGCAGACGCACGGGGAAGACCCCCACCTGCAGGTTCCCCCCCCCCCCCCCCCCCCCCACTCCGAGCCGCTCGCCATCCCGGGTTTGGAGATTCACAGAGGCACCTACAATGTTATCAAAGACTGTGCTGTGTTTCCATGTCAACTTCCCCAACTTCCTGATCATGACCAGACCATGGGCGCGATTCTCCGCCCCCACGCCGGGTGGGAGAATCGCGGGAGGTGCGAGAGCGGACCTCCCGCGATTCTCCCCCCCCCCCCCCAAAATGGCGTGTCGCGTTTTGCGCTGACAGCGCCGCACTGTCAGAAGGTCAGTACCGAGGGAGTGCCGCACTGTCAGAGGGTCAGTACCGAGGGAGTGCCGCACTGTCAGAGGGTCAGTACTGAGGGAGCGCTGCACTGTCAGAAGGTCAGTACCGAGGGAGTGCCGCACTGTCAGAGGGTCAGTACTGAGGGAGCGCTGCACTGTCAGAGGGTCAGTACCGAGGGAGTGCCGCACTGTCAGAGGGTCAGTACTGAGGGAGCGCTGCACTGTCAGAAGGTCAGTACCGAGGGAGTGCCGCACTGTCAGAGGGTCAGTACTGAGGGAGCGCTGCACTGTCAGAGGGTCAGTACTGAGGGAGTGCCGCACTGTCAGAGGGTCAGTACTGAGGGAGTGCCGTACTGTCAGAGGGTCAGTACTGAGGGAGCGCCGCACTGTCAGAGGGTCAGTACTGAGGGAGTGCTGCACTGTCAGAGGGTCAGTACTGAGGGAGTGCTGCACTGTCAGAGTGTCAGTACTGAGGGAGCGCCGCATTGTCAGAGGGTCAGTACTGAGGGAGCACCGCACTGTCAGAGGGTCAGTACTGAGGGAGTGCTGCACTGTCAGAGGGTCAGTACTGAGGGAGTGCCGCACTGTCAGAGGGTCAGTACTGAGGGAGCGCCGCACTGTCAGAGGGTCAGTACTGAGGGAGTGCTGCACTGTCAGAGGGTCAGTACTGAGGGAGTGCCGCACTGTCAGAGGGTCAGTACTGAGGGAGTGCTGCACTGTCAGAGGGTCAGTACTGAGGGAGTGCCGCACTGTCAGAGGGTCAGTACTGAGGGAGTGCTGCACTGTCAGAGGGTCAGTACTTAGGGAATGCTGCACTGTCAGAGGGTCAGTACTGAGGGAGCCCGGCACTGTCAGAGGGTCAGTACTGAGGGAGTGCTGCACTGTCAGAGGGTCAGTACTGAGGGAGTGCTGCACTGTCAGAGGGTCAGTACTGAGGGAGTGCTGCACTGTCAGAGGGTCAGTACTGAGGGAGTGCTGCACTGTCAGAGGGTCAGTACTGAGGGAGTGCCGCACTGTCAGAGGGTCAGTACTGAGGGAGTGCTGCACTGTCAGAGGGTCAGTACTGAGGGAGTGCTGCACTGTCAGAGGGTCAGTACTGAGGGGGTGCTGCACTGTCAGAGGGTCAGTACTGAGGGAGTGCCGCACTGTCAGAGGGTCAGTACTGAGGGAGTGCCGCACTGTCAGAGGGTCAGTACTGAGGGAGTGCCGCACTGTCAGAGGGTCAGTACTGAGGGAGTGCCGCACTGTCAGAGGGTCAGTACTGAGGGAGTGCCGCACTGTCAGAGGGTCAGTACTGAAGGAGTGCTGCACTGTCAGAGTGTCAGTACTGAGGGAGTGCCGCACTGTCAGAGGGTCAGTACTGAGGGAGCGCTGCACTGTCAGAGGGTCAGTACTGAGGGAGTGCTGCACTGTCAGAGGGTCAGTACTGAGGGAGTGCTGCACTGTCAGAGGGTCAGTACTGAGGGAGTGCCGCACTGTCAGAGGGTCAGTACTGAGGGAGTGCTGCACTGTCAGAGGGTCAGTACCGAGGGAGTGCCGCTCTGTCAGAGGGTCAGTACTGAGGGAGTGCTGCACTGTCAGAGGGTCAGTACTGAGGGAGTGCCGCACTGTCAGAGGGTCAGTACTGAGGGAGTGCTGCACTGTCAGAGGGTCAGTACTGAGGGAGTGCCGCACTGTCAGAGTGTCGGTACTGAGGGAGTGCTGCACTGTCAGAGGGTCAGTACTGAGGGAGTGCCGCACTGTCAGAGGGTCAGTACTGAGGGAGTGCTGCACTGTCAGAGGGTCAGTACTGAGGGAGTGCCGCACTGTCAGAGGGTCAGTACTGAGGGAGTGCTGCACTGTCAGAGGGTCAGTACTGAGGGAGTGCTGCACTGTCAGAGGGTCAGTACTGAGGGAGTGCTGCACTGTCAGAGGGTCAGTACTGAGGGAGTGCCGCACAGTCAGAGGGTCAGTACTGAGGGAGTGCCGCACTGTCAGAGGGTCAGTACTGAGGGAGTGCTGCACTGTCAGAGGGTCAGTACTGAGGGAGTGCTGCACTGTCAGAGGGTCAGTACTGAGGGAGTGCTGCACTGTCAGAGGGTCAGTACTGAGGGAGTGCTGCACTGTCAGAGGGTCAGTACTGAGGGAGCGCTGCACTGTCAGAGGGTCAGTACTGAGGGAGTGCCGCACTGTCAGAGGGTCAGTACTGAGGGAGTGCTGCACTGTCAGAGGGTCAGTACTGAGGGAGTGCTGCACTGTCAGAGGGTCAGTACTGAGGGAGCGCTGCACTGTCAGAGGGTCAGTACTGAGGGAGTGCCACACTGTCAGAGGGTCAGTACTGAGGGAGTGCTGCACTGTCAGAGGGTCAGTACTGAGGGAGTGCTGCACTGTGGCAGGAAGGATATCCAGTTTTGGTCTCCGCAGTTAATTAAGGATATAATTCAAAGCATTTGCTAGGATTCCAGACGGAAACCCCGATATTCTTCAGCAGGATTCCATCCTTAAGAATTCCTATGCCCTGGAACTTTCCGTTCCTCAACGCGATGCCTCGTGTCTTGTAGGCGAATGGCTGAATGATTTGGAAGGGAAGGAGCGCACTGTCAGTCCCCGGGCCCTGGACGGCAGCGCCTGCGGACGCCAAGCGGAGGAGGGAGCCTGACGGCTCGGACCGGTCAAATAGCCGGCCGACACCCACGAGAGCTCCGGCCGGCCTTGGGACCGCCCGCCTCCGGGGGACAGGCCGGCGGGGAAGTGTCCGAGGAAGCGTCCCGTCAAGGCCACCCTGGCCGGGCGGCAACCGGGCCCTTAGCTACTCCCAGGCCTGAGGCCTCAGGCTAGGCCCAATCCGGTTCTCCTCCCGCCCCGTCAGGTCACACCCCCCCCCCCCCCCCCCCCCCGGGCGAGGTCAGACTTGTTATATTCACCTGGGCGAGACAATTAGAGCTCGTTCATCGTTCAGCCACAACGCCGCTGCCTCTTAAGAATCTCCACTTTCGATTGAGGGAGTAGATGATTAACACCTCGACTGCCCTTCCCCCCCCCCCCACCCCAGCTCTCCTCCCCTCCCTACCCCCCCCCCCCCCCTACCCTGCTCCTGTTGGATTCAGATACAAAGGGATCCAAGGGATCCAAGTCGGAGGAGGCCTGGGATAGGCGGGAGGCGATCCCGGGATTGGGATGTGTGGGGGGGGAGCCACGGGATTGGGGAGTGAACCACCCCCCCCCCCCCCAATTCGCAGACCCTAGCATCGGGGCGTGGGTGAGCCAGGATTGGGATATGGGGAGCCTCGGGATTGGGGTGTCTAATCCACTGGGAATCTGCAGAAGGGATGCCCGGATTAGATTTGGGTTTTGTTTATTGTCACGTGTACCGAGGTACAGTGAAAAGTATTTTTCTGCGAGCAGCTCAACAGATCGTTCAGTACATGGGTAGAAAAGGGAATAAAAGAAAATACATAATAGGGCAACACAAGGTCCACAATGTGACTACATAAGACCAGCATCGGGTGAAGCATACAGGGGTGTAGTGTTAATGAGGTCAGTCCATAAGAGGATCGTTTAGGAGTCTGGTAACAGCGGGGAAGAAGCTGTTTCTGAGTCTGTTCGTGCGTGTTCTCAGACTTCTGTATCTCCTGCCCGATGGAAGAAGTTGGAAGAGTGAGTAAGCCGGGTGGGTGGGGGTCTTTGATTATGCTGCCCGCTTTCCCCAGGCAGCGGGAGGTGTGGACGGAGTCAATGGATGGGAGGCGGGTTCGTGTGATGGGACTGGGCTGTGTTCGCGACTCTCTGAAGTTTCTTGCGGTCCTGGGCCGAGCAGTTGCCATACCCAGGCTGTGATGCAGCCAGATAGGCTGCTTTCTATGGTGCATCTGTAAAAGTTGGTAAGGGTTAATGTGGACATGCCGAATTTCCTTAGTTTCCTGAAAAAGTATAGGCGCTGTTGTGCTTTCTTTCTTTATTAAAACGTTTTTAGAATACCCAATTCATTTTTCTCAATTAAGGGGCAGTTTAGTGTGGCCAATCCACCTACCCCACACATCTTTGGGCTGTGGGGGGGCGAAACCCACGCAGACACGGGGAGAATGTGCAATCTCCACACAGACAGTGACCCAGAGCCGGGATCGAACCCGGGACCTCGGCGCCGTGAGGCAGCAGTGCTAACCCACTGCGCCACCGTGCCGCCCTCTGTTGTGCTTTCTTGGTGGCAGCGTCGACTTGGGTGGACCAGGAGCAGATGGTTGGAGATGTGGGACGTGTTGGCTCCTGGGATTACATTGTGTGGATCCCTTGGGCTTGGGATGGCGTGCCCCCCGGGGATTGAGGTGCGCAAATTCCCTGGGACTGGGGCGCAGTAACCCCCTGGGATTGGGGTGTGAGGAATCACCTGGGATTGAGGAGTAGTGACCCCCCCCCCCCTCCCCCAGTGATTGGGATGTGGCAACCCTCTTGGGACCAGGGAATCTCTTTGGAATCTAGCAGTACATCATTCGTGCTCCATCGATCTCACCCTCCCCATGTTATTGACGTCGGCCTGTGCCATTTAACATCCAGTTTAAAAGTGTCCCGCCCCTTCGAATCTCTGCTCCGTTTTGGAGGGGGGGGGGGGTTAAAAGGTAAAAGGGATTAAATATTCCGCTACTAACACATTCTGCTGCTTTGCTTTCGGAGAGCGCTGACCTTTACTGTGTAACACCTGTTCTACTTTTTGTACCATCGTTACTGCGCCCCTGTGCTCCCTGACCTCGTTGTCATTTGATTCCTCCTGACCTCTAACCTTTCCCTGACTGTCATGTGAGAGTACCTTTCAGAAATGGGTGCTTATAAAAATAGCTGTAGTGGGTGTACCTTTAAGAAATGGGTGTTTATCAGTGATGTCAGAGTGCGGGTGGAGCTGGGCTGTCTGTCTGCTTTTTACTTTCACTTTGGGCTCGCAGCTACAGGGTGTGTTTCAGTTTTGGTTTAGATTTGGAGAAGCTGCAGTCACAGCACGATGTGTATGAATCACTGCAAGCTAAAGATTGTTCATTTGGTGATTTCAAAGTAGTAACTGTTCTCAGTAGTGAAGTTAAACCTGATGTCTTTCTGTAAAAAGGGTTCTTTTTTGGCTTATGGATGTTGCAAGAAAAGATTAAGAGTTACTTATAGAGTACTGTATTCTTTGGGGGATATATTGGTGTTGATAGTTGTTAAGATGTTTACCGTGGGTTTATAAAGTGTAAACTGGTTTCATAAATTAACATTGTTTTAATTTAAAAGTACTGTAGATCTCTGTTACATCACAGCTATAAAGTAGGCCCTTGTGTTCCCCATAACTGGTAATCCGGAGAGGCCCCCCCACCCCAAGTTAGTGTTCCCGGGCGAGACGGGTTCGAATCCCATCTCGGCAACTGGGGCTGGTTTAGCACAGTGGACTAAACAGCTGGCTTGTAAAGCAGAACAAGGCCAGCAGCGCGGGTTCGATTCCCGCACCAGCCTCCCCGAACAGGCGCCGGAATGTGGCGACTAGGGGCTTTTCACAGTAACTTCATTTGAAGCCTGCTTGTGACAATAAGCCATTTTCGTTCATTCATTTCACGGCGCAATTTAACTTCAATGAATAAAATCTGGGATTGTAAAACTCAGTCTCGGTAACGGCGACCGTGACAACGATGATCGATTGTTGTGAAAAAAAAATATCTGATCCACTAACGTTTTCGAGAAAGGGGTAAATCTGCTGTCCTTACCCCGGCCTGCCTTACATGTGACTCCAGACCCATGTGATAAGGCTATTTGGATAGGGCACCTGGCCTCTGAAATGGTCTAGAAAGCTTTTTAGTTATATTCACCGTCACCCTCTCAAGGTGGTGATCTGCATCACTGTAAATACACAAGGGGTTAATGTAAATACATTACAACTCAGTAAACACTAGAGGGAGCACTGGAGACATCATGACATGCAGACATACAGCTAATGAACACATAGAATAGGACACGGCCAATGGGCAGTCAGGACACTCAGAGGTGACACTACCACAAGGGGGCATTACACAACCCATATATAAAAGGACAGGACCCACATGCTCCGTCTCTTTCCACAGGCGACACTTAGAGAGAAGGACAGGGGCAGATCAGAAGCATCACACCCACCACGTGGCTTAGAGCTGACTGGTTAGTTAGACTGAGTTACCAGAGCAAGATTAGCAGGAGAGTCGAACTCAAGTAGGAGAATTGTTAACTGTTCAATAAACGTGTTAAACCTATCTCCAAGTCTGAACCTTCCTTTGTCAGAGCGTACCTCAAGGAAGCAGCATATGCTACACGAATAAGCAGAACATAACACAAGTAGAAACAAAGATAAAGCGCTTTGATCCACTGCGCACAATGCCACAGGGTGTCCGCCAGTAGATGCTTCGAGATGTTGACCAGCATGCTTTGCATGTCGCACAGGTAAATTTCTGCCTCGCGCTTAAAAGGAAGCGGAGGCAGAGAAATGCAAATCCATTCGAGCCGACCGAGAAATTCCCCCTGACAGAAACATATTGGGGAGGATTCACCGTTACTGTGTTGACCCCCGGGGCAGGATTTGTGGACGTTACACTCCCCACACACACTCATCCCAGCCGCACACACACATTACACTCCCCACACACACTCATCCCAGCCGCACACACACATTACACTCCCCACACACACTCATCCCAGCCGCACACACACATTACACTCCCCACACACACTCATCCCAGCCGCACACACACATTACACTCCCCACACAAACTCACCCCAGCCCCACACACACATTACACTCCCCACACACACTCATCCCAGCCGCACACACACATTACACTCCCCACACAAACTCACCCCAGCCCCACACACACATTACACTCCCCACACAAACTCACCCCAGCCCCACACACACATTACACTCCCCACACACACTCATCCCAGCCGCACACACACATTACACTCCCCACACACACTCATCCCAGCCACACACACACATTACACTCCCCACACACACTCATCCCAGCCCCACACACACATTACACTCCCCACACACACTCATCCCAGCCGCACACACACATTACACTCCCCACACACACTCATCCCAGCCCCACACACACATTACACTCCCCACACACACTCATCCCAGCCCCACACACACATTACACTCCCCACACACACTCATCCCAGCCGCACACACACATTACACACCCCACACACACTCATCCCAGCCGCTCACACACATTACACTCCCCACACACACTCATCCCAGCCGCACACACACATTACACTCCCCACACACACTCATCCCAGCCGCACACACACATTACACTCCCCACACACACTCATCCCAGCCCCACACACACATTACACTCCCCACACACACTCATCCCAGCTCCACACACAGATTACACTCCTCACACACACTCATCCCAGCCCCACACACACATTACACTCCCCACACACACTCATCCCAGCCCCACACACACATTACACTCCCCACACACACTCATCCCAGCCCCACACACACATTACACTCCCCGCACACACTCATCCCAGCCCCACACACACATTACACTCCCCATACACACTCATCCCAGCCGCACACACACATTACACTCCCCACACACACTCATCCCAGCTGCACACACACATTACACTCCCCACACACACTCATCCCAGCCCCACACACACATTACACTCCCCACACACACTCATCCCAGCCCCACACACACATTACACTCCCCACACACACTCATCCCAGCCACACGCACACACATTACCCTCCCCACACACACTCATCCCAGCCACACGCACACACTTTACACTCCCCACACACACTCATCCCAGCCGCACACACACATTACACTCCCCACACACACTCATCCCAGCCGCACACACACATTACACTCCCCACACACACTCATCCCAGCCACACGAACACACATTACACTCCCCACACACACTCATCCCAGCCGCACACACACATTACACTCCCCTCACACACTCATCCCAGCCCCACACACACATTACACTCCCCACACACACTTATCCCAGCCGCACACACACATTACACTCCCCACACACACTCATCCCAGCCCCACACACACATTACACCCCCCACACACACTCATCCCAGCCGCGCACACACATTACACTCCCCACACACACTCATCCCAGCCGCACACACACATTACACTCCCCACACACACTCATCCCAGCCACACGAACACACATTACACTCCCCACACACACTCATCCCAGCCGCACACACACATTACACTCCCCACACACACTCATCCCAGCCGCACACACACATTACACTCCCCACACACACTCATCCCAGCCACACGAACACACATTACACTCCCCACACACACTCATCCCAGCCGCACACACACATTACACTCCCCTCACACACTCATCCCAGCCCCACACACACATTACACTCCCCACACACACTTATCCCAGCCGCACACACACATTACACTCCCCACACACACTCATCCCAGCCCCACACACACATTACACCCCCCACACACACTCATCCCAGCCGCGCACACACATTACACTCCCCACACACACTCATCCCAGCCCCACACACACATTACACTCCCCACACACACTCATCCCAGCCGCTCACACACATTACACTCCCCACACACACTCATCCCAGCCGCACACACACATTACACTCCCCACACACACTCATCCCAGCCGCACACACACATTACACTCCCCACACACACTCATCCCAGCCGCACACACACATTACACTCCCCACACACACTCATCCCAGCCCCACACACACATTACACTCCCCACACACACTCATCCCAGCCATCAAGATGGCGCTGGTTATGCAGGAGCGCGCCCACACAGCTGATGGGTCGGCTGGGGTCAGAGGGCATCTAGTGGGGTGGCCTGGGGAGGGAGGGGACCCATACGACACGTGGCCCTAATTTGACAGCGGGCTGTCGGCGGTGTGCGCCGCTACGTGGCTGCCTTTCCGACTGCGGCAATGGTGTTCCGTGCCCGTCCGCCCCGACCCCACGGCCCACCTCCTGGCCACCCCCCTCTACTCCCCCCCCCGGCCCTGGCTGAAGCCCCTGCCAACCAGCAGCACGAGTGTCGGTAAACTCTGGACTCTGTTGGGCCCTCTCCGTCCGTCCCCCTCTCTCTCCCTCAGCAGCCAGGTGAACCTTGCCGTCCGTCGGGAATTCGGCCCATCGGAGCCGGAGAACATGGCGGAGGCCCCGGAGAATCCCTGGTCGGACCCGCGACGGATACGCCAACGGTGTTTACCGTACGTGCAGAGTAGAACAGATTGACACCGCTGTGGGGCACCGGAGAATTATGTCGTGCGTGCAGCGATGGCAGGAAAGCAACATGTGGCCTGAGAATTGAAATTGTACAAGTTAAACAAGCGAGGGCAGCGGGGTGGCACAGCGGTCAGCACCGCTGCCTCACGGCGCCAGGAACCCGGGTTCGATTCCCGGCTCGGGTCACTGTCTGTGCGGAGTCTGCACGTTCTCCCCCCGCGTCTGCGTGGGTTTCCTCCGGGTGCTCCGGTTTCCTCCCACAGTCCAATATGTGCAGGTTAGGGTGGATTGGCCATGCTAAATTGTCCCCTTAGTGTCCAATGATGTGCAGATTAGGTGGATTGGCCGTGCTAAATTGTCCCTTAGTGTCCAAAGATGTGCAGGTTAGGTCGATTGGCCGTGCTAAATTGTCCCCTTACTGTCCAAAGATGTGCAGGTTAGGTGGATTGGCCGTGCTAAATTGTCCCCTTAGTGTCCAATGATGTGCAGATTAGGTGGATTGGCCGTGCTAAATTGTCCCTTAGTGTCCAAAGATGTGCAGGTTAGGTGGATTGGCCGTGCTAAATTGTCCCTTAGTGTCCAAAGATGTGCAGGTTAGGTGGATTGGCCGTGCTAAATTGCCCCTTAGTGTCCAAAGGTGTGCAGGTTAGGTGGATTGGCCGCGATAAATTGACCGTTGGCGGGGTTACGGGAAGAGGGTGGGGAACAGTGTCTCGGTAGGGCGCTCCTTCAGAGGGTTGGTGCCGACCCGATGGGCCGAATGGCCTCTTTCTGCGCTGTTGGGATTCTGTGATTCTGTGAAGGACGAGCAACGACCGAGAATCTTGGACATGGGGAGGAGAGGGTGGGGGAGGGGGGTTTAATAATTAAACTATTTCACGGGACGTGGGTGTCGCTGGGCCCTGTATTTATTGCCCATCCCTAATTGCCCCTGGAGAAGGTGGCGGGTCAGCCGCCATCTTGAACCGGCCGCAGTCCCCGTGTGGTGTAGGTACACCCGCCGTGCTGTTAGGGAGGGGAGTTCCCAGGATTCTGACCCCAGCCACAGTGAAGGAACGGCCGATATATTTCCGAGTTGGGGTGGCGAGCGGCTCGGAGGGGGGGGGGAACTTGCAGGCGGGGGTGTTCCCCGTGCGTCTGCTACTGCCCTCGTCCTTCTAGACGGTAGAGGTGGCGGGTTTGGAAGGTGCTGTCGAAGGAGCGAGTGGGCCGCGGGGCGCTGATATTTAAATGAATTGAAAGTTCCAAGATTGGGCCTAGCAGGCCGTTGCTACGATAAGGGGGTGTTGAGGGACACGGGGCGAAGGGGGAGGGATGGAACTCGTGCTGCCGACGACCATGATGTGGCTGAATGATCGCTTGCTGCTTCTGAAGGCTTGTCCCTATATCCCCAGCAATACAGATAAAACCTCCACAAAACGGGAATTAATTTGGGACGCGACCTGTTATTTCTTGTACTGCCTCGGTGCAGAGTCACTTAGAGACACATCTTACATCAATTGTAGAATTCCCACTGCCCGCTCCCCCCCCCCCCCCCCCCCCCCCCCCCCCCCCCCCCCCGCCTCCCGCCCTGTCCCCAAGGGGTTAAACCAAAATTGGTTTTCTTTCTCAACCCTATTTTCATTATCCAGAAATCTCTGGACCCTCAGCAGAGTGTGGCGAGGATTACTCGCCATGTCAGTCGCGGCTGGCAGCTCTGCGAGAGAGAGACGGAACGAGAGAGAGACAGGGAGGGAGAGGGAGACAGGGAGAGCGAGACAGAGAGAGACGGAGGGACACACACACACACACACACGGAGAGAGAGAGAGAAAGAGAGACACACACACATATGGAGAGAGGGACAGACATGGAGAGAGAATTCACAGAGAGGGAGCGACAGAAGGAGAGAGGGACCGAGAGAGAAAGAGAGGGAGACAGACACACAGAGAGAGGGAGGCAGAGGGAGAGACAGAGAGAGAGGGAAGGAGAGACAGACAAGAGAGACAGAAAGACACAAATAGAGAGAGACAGAGAGAGAGACAGAGGGAGCAAGAGAGAAAAAGAGTGAGAGAGAGAGAGACTGAGAAAGAGATGGAAGGAGAGAGAGACAGACATATAGAGAGAGAAAGGCAGACGGGGAGAGAGAGAGAAACAGAGAGGGAGAGAGGGAGACAGACAGAGGGAGTGAGAGAGAGACGAAGAGAGGAGTAGAGAGAGAGACAGAGGGAGCAAGAGAGAAAAAGAGTGAGAGAGAGACTGAGAAAGAGATGGAAGGAGAGAGAGACAGACATATAGAGAGAGAAAGGCAGACGGGGAGAGAGAGAGAAACAGAGAGGGAGAGACAGAGAGAGAGGGAGACAGACAGAGGGAGTGAGAGAGAGACGAAGAGAGGAGTAGAGAGAGAGAGACAGAGGGAGAGAAGGGGTAGAGAGGAGAGAGGGAGACACACACATAGAGGGAAAGAGAGAGAGGGGAAGACAGACAGAGATGGAGAGAGGGAGCATCTGCGCCAATCTTCTGGAGAGCAGGGGTCTGATGGGCTGTGACAAATCCCTGGACTATTTCTCGATTAACCTCGACAGGGGCGTGAGTCAAACGTGCAGCCTGAAGACGTGAGACAGAAGCCTCCTTCTCTGCACCATCAGCAAGTCAAGATTGATGCTCCCCGCTGCTCAGACGGCCCCACATCAAGCCCACAGCCGCAGCTTGGCACCTCAGTCAAAGTGGATTTCATTAAACATGGCCGCTCCTCTGCAGGCAGGCCTACTCCAGTTCGACTCTCTGCTAATCTAACTGTAGTAACTCCGTCTAACTGTACCAGCCTGCTCTAAGCCACGCGCTGGGGTGTGATGCTGCTGATCGACCCTGTCTAACTCTCCAGATGTCTGTCTGTGGAAAGAGGCAGAGCTTGAGCGCCCTGTCCTTTTATATGGGTCATGTAGCGCCCCCGTGTGGTAATGCCACCTCTGGGTGACCTGATTGCCCATTGGTTGTGTCCTGTTCTAATGGCCCATTGGTCGTATGTCTGCATGCCATGACATCTCTGGTGTTCCCTCTAGTGGTTACTTAGTTGTAGTGTATTTACGTTAACCCCTTGTGTATGCATATCACCACATCCCCCCCTTTTTCGTCAGACATATTTTCTGTACTTTGTTAAAGAAAATTGTACAAAACAGGTAGATAAATGATGACATGTACAAGTTGTGATGATATTGATGATTATACAATACCAATTAACATTTATGAGTCCAAACTTTAGGAATTGGTACGATCGAGTGGCTTGCTTGTTTTGTTGTTGAAGTGGTGATGTTGATGCTGTCATTTTCTTGTGAACGCCGTCAGTGTTCCTCTGATCATGAGGTGTTCGAATGGTCGATTCACTTCGTTGTCCGATTTGGACTCTTTTTTTTCCCTCTGCTTGTGGTAGCGATTCTGCTTGTCATCTTTCCTGAAAGCTGGTTTGCTTGTTTGTCGTGGAGCAAAACGTGAATCGGCGAGATTCGGTGTATTGTCTGCACTCTTGCCATTGTCTTGGGCTGTGCTGTCACATTGCCCTTCATGTGCAGGGTTGTACCATGTCGTACAAGTTGTTGTCCTATTGTTGTTGTTTTTGTTGTGCTTGTTGCTGTTGTTGCCTTTGTTATGCTTCTTGCCCTTTAAACACACAAACGAGACCTTTAAACACACAAACGAGCTCTTTAAACACGCAAATGAGCCCTTTAAACACACAAATGAGCTCTTTGAACTCACAAACGAGCTCTTTAACCACGCAAATAAGCTCTTTAAACACGCAAACGAGCCCTTTAAACACACAAATGAGCTCTTTAAACACACAAACAAGCCCTTTAAACCACAAATGAGCTCTTTAAACACACAAACTAGCCCTTTAAACACACAAACGAGCCCTTTAAACACGCAAATGTGCTCTTTAAACACGCAAACGATCACTGCACACGCAAACAAGCCCTTTAAACACGCTAATGTGCTCTTTAAACACACAAACGAGCTCTTTAAACATGCAAATGTACTCTTTAAACACGCAAATGTACTCTTTAAACACATAAACGATCTCTTTAAACACGCAAATGAGCCCTTTAAACATGCAAGCAAGCCCTTTAAACAGACAAATGAGCCATTTAAACATACAAACAAGCACTTCAACCATAGAAACGATCACTTTGAACATGCAAATGAGCCCTTATAACACACAAACGAGCCCTTTAAACACACAAATGAGCCCTTTAAATGCATGAACGAGCCTTTTAAACATGTAATCGAACCCTTTAAACACACTAATGTGCTCTTTAAACACACAAATGAGCTCTATGAACACGCAAATGTACTCTTTAAACACATAAACGATCTCTTTAAACATGCAAACAAGCCCTTTAAACGCATGAACGAGCCCTTTAAACATGCAAATTAGCTCTTTAAACACACAAATGAGCTCTTTAAACACACAAACGAGCACTTAAAGCATGCAAATGAAGCCTTTAAACATGCAAATTAGCTCTTTAAACACACAAATGAGCTCTTTAAACACACAAACGAGCCCTTTAAGCATGCAAATGAACCCTTTAAACATGCAAATGAGTGCTTTAAACACACAAATGAGCCCTTTAAACACATAAACGAGCCCTTTAAAGACATAAACAAGCCCTTTAATCATGCAAATGAGCTCTTTAAACACACAAACAAGCTCTTTAAACACACAAACGAGCCCTTTAAACATGTAATTGAGCCGTTCAAACACACTAATGTGCTCTTTAAACACACAAACGAGCTCTAATAACACGCAAATGTATTCTTTAAACACATAAACGATCTCTTTAAACACGCAAACGAGCCCTTTAAACATGCAAGCAAGCCCTTTAAACACACAAATGAGCCCTTTAAACATACAAACAAGCACTTCAAACACACAAATGAGCCCTTTAAACACATAAACGAGCCCTTTAAACACATAAACGAGCACTTTAAACATGCAAATGAGTTCTTTAAACACACAAACGAGCCCTTTAAAGACACAAACGAGCCCTTTATACACATAAACGAGCCCTTTAAACACACAAACGAGCCCTTTAAACACACAAACGAGCCCTTTAAATGCACAAACGAACCCTTTAAACACACAAACGAGCCCTTTAAACACACAAACGAGCCCTTTAAACACACAAACGAGCCCTTTAAACACACAAACGAGCCCTTTAAACGCACAACGAGCCCTTTAAACATGTAATCGAGGCCTTTAAACGCACAATCGAGCACTCTGCAGGTGCAAACGAGACATTTAGCCAAATAAATAGGTTGTTTTACTGTCGGGGATGGTGCAGGTAACAAACATCCCAAGAAGACAAGGTGTGGGGGGGGGGGTTGCATCTATTGGACCCTACCCACAGCACTCGCAACGGAAAGCGAAAGGAGCAATATTTTCAAGGGAGGGGTGCAGGTCCCCAGGAGCGCCCCCTGAGTTCTCCACTTTAACAAAAGTTCCCTCTCGCTCCCTCTCTCTCTCTCTATCGGAGAGTTACCGGCGAGTTGCAGAGGCTCGGGGGAATCCATCATCTGTCAACACACATTAATGACTTGAGATCAATGAAATGGAAATGGGAATGAAATTGAAAATTGAAAAAAAAAAAGGCTATTAAAATACCGAAAAGCCATCTGGAAAACGTCTAACAAAGCAGAGAAAAAAAACTGAGGAAGAGATGTGATCACAGGTCATCTCCAGCATCCCCGCCTCCCCCTCACTACCCACTCTCCCCCCCCCTACCTCCGCCCCACCTCGCCTCCGGACTGACGGGGCAACTCCAGCACCAGGAACGTGCCGACTCCGCTGGGGAGTGCGGATGCTCAAAGCACCAACTCATCACGTCCACGGTCGCCTCCTGTCCACATGAGCGAGAGATCGGGCCACGCAAGAGACGCAGCAAGCTCAGTTTGTCAACGGGGTAGCCAGAGAACCACACCAGACAACGCTCAGGCAAGCCACGCCAGACATATCGGACATCGCGGCTGGATTTCGCACCCAGATGTCACTTCACTTTGGGTTGCCGAGGAGATTAGTCATAGAACCCCCAGTGCAGAAGGAGGCTGTACGGGCCACCGAGTCCGTAATGTTCTTGTCGGATGGCCTGATTTATTACAAGAACACTTGCAGCTAAAGCTGTAATCATTAATATTAACTCCAAATATGTACAAAACAACAGTATGAACATGCACAAGCAACCTCTCTCTTCAGCTTCCTCCAGCCAGTCTGAGGTCACCTGACTCTCACATTGACTTGTACACTAATGTGACTCCTAGTGGTCAGTCGGTTAATTGCAACATAACCATGAAATGAAAAAATGAAATGAAAATCGCTTATTGTCACAAGTAGGCTTCAATGAAGTTACTGTGAAAAGCCCCTAGTCGCCACATTCCGGCGCCTGTCCGGGGAGGCTGGTACGGAGCTCAAATTGAATGTCGCTCATCGTTCTCTGCTGGTCTCCTCCCTTCCAGATTCCGAAATCGCTCGTGCCTCACTACTGTGAGCTGGTCGGAGCCAATCCCAAAATCCGGCCAAACCCAGTGATTTAGCCCAGTGAGCTAAACCAGCCCCTGATATCACTACAGAGGGTCTGCACTGACCCTCAGAAAGAGCATACGACCTCCCCCCCCCCTCTTCCGCTCTATCTCCACTTAACCTTTGGACACTAAGGGGCAATTTAGCCTGGCCAATCCACCCAACGTGCACGTAATTGGACCGTGGGAGGAAACCGGAGCACCCGGAGGAAAGTCACGCAGGCACGCAAACGCCACACAGACAGTGAACCTGGTGCTAGCCACTTGACAAGGGGGCAGTGGTGGGGGAGAGGGGGCCCCCACTGGGTTTGCCAATATGGGGCCTTCGAGATCATGGACCTCAGAGTCGATCGGGTGCAGGGCGATTCAATCAGCCCCGCCCCCCACCCATCACCGTATCCCGGCGAGTTCATCTCCCCCGAGCACCCATCCAACTTCCTTTGGAAATCGCTCGTCCTCTCCGCTTCCACCCCACCACCCCCCCCCCACCCCCTCTCGTGGGCAGCGGGTTCCAGCTCTTACCACTCGCTGGGTACAAAGGTTCCTGCTC
The DNA here is from genome assembly GCF_902713615.1 of Scyliorhinus canicula. Lineage (NCBI taxonomy): Eukaryota > Metazoa > Chordata > Chondrichthyes > Carcharhiniformes > Scyliorhinidae > Scyliorhinus > Scyliorhinus canicula. The sequence continues at coordinate 4,683,278 of NC_052176.1, read as the reverse complement.
AGATCCCCCCCTCTCCCTACCCTCACCCATAACCTCCTCCGAGGGGGAGCGACCCCGGCTTCCCCGACCCGACCCGAGACTCGGAGCTACAATCCCCTCATTCCCGGAACCGTCCCGGGTCAATGAAGAGTGAAGCCGAACCGGGGCCTGGTGACTCGAAAAGCGCTCCAGCGGGGTGGGAGGCGATCGCCACCGGTTACGGGGCAGAGCACAGCCCCTGAGGCCAATTTACACTCTACGGGGGGCAATCCTGTCACAATTTAAGTGCAGGTGCTCCGGCGGCAAGTGGGCAGCAGCGGTTACTGACTGGGGAAAGGTTAGAGGTTAGGGGTCGTTTGTTCTGAACGACGGTTGTTTGCGCCCGCACTGATTCCGCTACCGGCGAGGGGCTAGCACCGGCGCCACGTGAAGCACCGGCAGACCGCGCGGAATCGGCGGGTGTGCTGGCCGCTCCCGGATTACACTCCCCGCACACGCACCGATCGCACCGGAAAAGATGGCGTCGATTGCGCTGGACTGCGTACTCGACCACCCCGGCCCCCGCAGCCCACCTCCTGGCCACCGCAGCCCCCCCCCCCACTACACCCGCCGGCCCTGGCAGAAGCTCCCACCCCGGACAGCGACACGTCTGTCGGCGGAGTAAGGCGGTGCTGGACGCTGTCCGTACGCCCTCTCTCCCTCTCTCTCCACAGCCGCCGCGCCCGTCGGACCGCTGAGGCCGCGCGAGGCCGTCGGGAACTCGGCCCATTGGAGGCGGAGCATCGCGGGCGGGCCTGGCAATCGCGCGCGAGCGCGGTCGGACCTGCGCGCGGTGCACGTCTCCACGACGCCGATTGGGAAAGGGGGCGGAGCGTCGCGATTCGGCGGAAAATCGGGGCCTGCCCCGATTTTGGCGTCGGGAGCGATTCTCCGCCCGATCGGCGTTCCCGATTTCGGTATGGGCAACGGAGAATTCCGCCCCCTGCCGTTGTGTTCAATGCCCCCCCCCCCCCGCCCCCCGTTGTGAATCCAATGATCCCAGGTGCTTCCCCGACTAGGCCCGGCGTTCATTCCCCATCCCTAATTGCCCCTGGCGCAGGTGCTGGGTCTGAGCCCCCATCTTGAACCCGCCGCAGTCCCCGTGAGGTGTAGGTACACCCGCCGTGCTGCTAGGGAGGGAGTCCCCAGGATTCTGACCCCAACGAGAGTGAAGGGCGGGGGGGGAGGGGGGGAGTCGCCGAGGGGATCGAGGGATCAGGCGGGAAGGCACCCGAGGTCAAGATCCGCTTCCGGGTCATGTCGAATGGCGCAGCGTCTGGAAGGGCCGAGTGGCTTGTGCCGGCTCCGATTTCTGGGCAGGCAGAGGGAGCGGGGCCCAGGGTCGGGGAAGTGTCCGGAATGATCAGGGCGTTGAGCGATGTGTCCGTGGATGAATCACACCGCCGTGTTGGATGATGCAGTACGGCTTACCCCTCTCAATATGATTAATGGATCGGACAGAATGGTATCGTGACCCTCGACAATTATTGGCTGCTTCTGTTGTGAATGCTTTCAGGAAGGCATTAATCAAAAACCCCCCTGCTGAAATTCAAGCCACTGCAGGCACAAGTAAATTATTGCTCTCTCTCTCTCTCTCTGTCTCTCTCTCTCTCTCACTTTGTCCCTCTCTCTTCCATTCTCTCTCTCTCGCTCTCTCCGTCTCTCTCTCTTCCATTCTCTCTCTCTCTCTCTCCCATTCTCTTTCACTCTCTCTCTCTCTCCGCCTCTCCCTCTCTCTCACTTCCATTCTCTCCTCTCTCTCTCTCTGTCTCTCACTCTCTCTCTCTCTCCCCGACTCTCACTCCCTCCATCTCTCTCTCTGTTTCTCACTCTCTCTCTCTCCTCATCTCTCTCTCTCTCTCACTCTCTCACTCTCTTCCATTCTCTCCCTCTCTCTGTGTCTCTCTCTCTGTCTCTCTCTCTCTCTCTCTCTCTCTTCGTCTCTCCCTCTCTCTCTCTCTTCCTCTCTCTCTCTTCCATTCCCTCTCTCTGTCTCTCTCTCTCTGTTTCTCACTTTCTCTCTCTCCTCATCTCTCTCTCTCTCTCTCTCTCTCTCTCACTCTCTTCCATTCTCTCCCTCTCTCTCTGTCTCTCACTCTCTGTGGGGAGTGTAATGTGTGTGTGCGGCTGTGATGAGTGTGTGTGCGGCTGGAATGAGTGTGTGTGGGGAGTGTAATGTGTGTGTACGGCTGGAATGATTGTGTGTGGGGAGTGTAATGTGTATGTGGGGCTGGGATGAGTGTGTGTGGGGAGTGTAATGTGTATGTGGGGCTGGGATGAGTGTGTGTGGGGAGTGTAATGTGTGTGTGGGGCTGGGATGAGTGTGAGTGGGAAGTGTAATGTGTGTGTGGGACTGGGATGAGTGTGTGTGGGGAGTGTAATGTGTGTGTGCGGCTGGGATGAGTGTGTGTGGGGAGTGTAATGTGTGTGTGCGGCTGGGATGAGTGTGTGTGGGGAGTGGAATGTGTGTGTGCGGCTGGGATGTGTATGTGTGGGGAGTGTAATGTGTGTGTGCAGCTGGGATGAGTGTGTGTGGGGAGTGTAATGTGTGTGCGTGGCTGGGATGAGTGTGTGTGGGGAGTGTAATGTGTGTGTGCGGCTGGGATGAGTGTGTGTGGGGAGTGTAATGTGTGTGTGTGGCTGGGATGAGTGTGCGTGGGGAGTGTAATAGGTGTGTGCGGCTGGGATGAGTGTGTGTGGGGAGTGTAATGTGCGTGTGCGGCTGGGATGAGTGTGTGTGGGGAGTGTAATGTGTGTGCGTGGCTGGGATGAGTGTGTGTGGGGAGTGTAATGTGTGTGTGGGGCTGGGATGAGTGTGTGTGGTGAGTGTAATGTGTGTGTGCGGCTGGGATGAGTGTGTGTGGGGACTGTAATGTGTGTGTGCGGCTGGGATGAGTGTGTGTGGGGAGTGTAATGTGTGTGTGGGGAGTGTAATGTGTGTGGGCGGCTGGGATGAGTGTGTGTGGGGAGTGTAATGTGTGTGTGGGGCTGGGATGAGTGTGTGGGGAGTGTAATGTGTGTGTGGGGCTGGGATGAGTGTGTGTGGGGAGTGTACTGTGTGTGTGTGGCTGGGATGAGTGTGTGTGGGGAGTGTACTGTGTGTGTGGGGCTGGGATGAGTGTGTGGGGGGAGTGTAATGTGTGTGTGCGGCTGGGATGAGTGTGTGGGGAGTGTAATGTGTGTGTGCGGCTGGGATGAGTGTGTGTGGGGAGTGTAATGTGTGTGTGGGGCTGGGATGAGTGTGTGTGGGGAGTGTAATGTGTGTGTGCGGCTGGGATGAGTGTAGTGGGGAGTGTAATGTGTGTGTGCGGTTGGGATGAGTGTGTGTGGGGAGTGTAATGTGTGTGTGCGGATGGCATGAGTGTGTGTGGGGAGTGTACTGTGTGTGTGGGGCTGGGATGAGTGTGTGCGGGGAGTGTAATGTGTGTGTGGGGCTGGGATGAGTGTGTGTGGGGAGTGTAATGTGTGTGCGGCTGGGATGAGTGTGTGTGGGGTGTGTAATGTGTGTGTGCGGCTGGGGTGAGTGTGTGTGGGGAGTGTAATGTGTGTGTGTGGCTGGGATGAGTGTGTGAGGGGAGTGTAATGTGTGTGTGGGGCTGGGATGAGTGTGTGTGGGGAGTGTAATGTGTGTGTGAGGCTGGGATGAGTGTGTGTGGGGAGTGTAATGTGTGTGTGCGGCTGGGATGAGTGTGTGTGGGGAGTGTAATGTGTGTGTGTGGCTGGGATGAGTGTGTGTGGGGAGTGTAATGTGTGTGAGCGGCTACAGCCTGTCAGCCTCCCGAGTGTCAATCACGGGCCCGGCAAATCCCGCACCGTCTCTCATTGGAATCGATTGTGTTCCGCGTGACACCAGTGCGAGCCCCTCAGCGGGCGCTGAATCGGTCTGGGTGCGGCGCCAGTTTTGCTGTCGTGTAAGTCCACGAATCGTGCCCCAGGGTCGACACTAAGTCTCAGGGACGGAGAATCCAGCCGCATAACTTCACAAATTGTGAAAGGGATTCGGTCTCCCGATCTAAGGAACCAACTTCTTCGGCCGTCACTGGCTGGCGAGCATGACTGCCCAGCCACCTCTAGCCCGGCGCGGGACACCTATTGACGCGGGTGGGCATGCGTGGCAAGGGCAGGGCCCAGTTCCTGGGGCAGGGAAGCTCCCTCTTGCTTGAGGCCTGCTTCCACCATGGCGGCCGTTGACACCGCACGAGTATCTTCCGCCAGATCCACCCGTTGGTAGCTTAATTTGGACGCAATTTGTCTGGTTCCTCCCCTCTGATCTTACCGTCAAGGGCGCTTCCAATAATAATCATAATAACAATCGTTATTAGTGTCACAAGTAGGCTTACATTAACACTGCCACGTAGTGACTGTGAAAATCCAAGGCAGTAGTCAGCTGTGATACTAACCAGTTAAGTGCTTTATGCCCTCGCACTTCCCCTGCAGAAAGCACTTAACAGTCTTAGAAGTGGTCCAGGAGCTGTCGATCGCAGCTGGACGTTTATAAGTCACTCAGCGCGAAGGGAAATGAATGACACAATGCAGACAGCTGGGTTTGTGTGTGTGTGTGTGTGTGGAAGCTGTCAATCGCAGGATAGCGGAAGGGCAATTTCACATTGATGTGAATGGAAGGCTTACCGATCAAAGGTCTGAGGGGGTTTGATAGATCTGTACTCGGTTAATATATCTTACGTGTCGTCGCACTAAATATCACTCGACGGAAGATAAAACTGAGCTTCATGCGTGAAGATAATTGTGGGTTTATTCAGTCAGTTTAAAATGTCGCTTGACCGGGTCACTTTGCTTGCAAATACAGAGGGAGGGATTCTCCGAGCCCCGCGCCGGACCGGAGAATCGCCGCCATTTGCGCCGGCGCGTTTGGCGCGGTGACGGTCGCGAGCCGTTGCCCGCGCGGCCAGGCCGCCGATTCTCCGGCCTTGATGGGCCGAGCGGCCGCGCAGAAACGGCAGATTCCCGTCGGCGCCATTCACACCTGCTCGCAGCCGGCGGGAACTCTGTTGGGTCGGGGGGGCGGGCTGTGGGTGGGGGCGGAGGGGGGCTCCTTCACCGGGGGCTGGGGCCTGCGATGTGGGTCTGGCCCGCGATCAAGGCCCACCGATTGGCGGGCCGGCCTCTCCAGCCCCGGCCCTAATGTGTTACGCGGCCGGCCCCTGACCCCCCCTCCCCCCCGTGCCATGTTGCGTCAGGGTCGGCGCGTTGAGGAAGCCCCCCGCGCATGAGCGGGTTGGCGCGCTGCGCATGCGCGGGTTGGCGCCGCTGCACATGCGCGGGTTGGCACGGCGCCCAGCTGGCGCCGGGAAGGGAGGCTGGAGCGGCGTGAACCACTCCAGCGCCGTGCTGACCCCCTGTGGGTCAGAAGAGCAGAAGGAGGCCATTCGGCCCATTGAGTCTGCACCGACCCACTTAAACCCTCACTTCCACCCTATCCCCGCAACCCAATAACCCATCCTGACCATTTCTGGTCACTAAGGGACAATTTAGCACGGCCAATCCACCTAACCTGCACATCTTTGGACTGTGGGAGGAAACCGGAGCACCCGGAGGAAACCCACGCACAAGGAGAATGTGCAAACTCCGCACAGACAGTGATCCAAGTCGGGAATCGAACCTGGGACCCTGGCGCTGTGAAGCTAATCGCTTGTGCTACCGTTTTCCGAAGTTTGACCTAGTTTTAAGGTAATTGCTATCGTTAATGTTCTGCCCCCTTTCTGTCTGCGATTGGGTCACAAGAGTTACAGTTCATTCAATTCGATAGGAATGTCTGTCCATCAGATTTTGATGTGGTTTTGTTCCCACCAAACTTTATCCATTGTCACGAAAACTGGACGAGGAACACTGCCCAGATTTTCACCCTAACGAATGTGTCCTCGCTCCTGTCTGGGGTTTTAATCTGATCAGCAGGGTAGCATGGTGGTTAGCATAAATGCTTCACAGCTCCAGGGTCCCAGGTTCGATTCCCGGCTGGGTCACTGTCTGTGCGGAGTCTGCACGTCCTCCCCGTGTCTGCGTGGGTTTCCTCCGGGTGCTCCGGTTTCCTCCCACAGTCCAAAGATGTGCGGGTTAGGTGGATTGGCCATGCTAAATTGCCCGTAGTGTCCTAATAAAAGTAAGGTTAAGGGGGGGGTTGTTGGGTTACGGGTATGGGGTGGATACGTGGGTTTGAGTAGGGTGATCATGGCTCGGCACAACATTGAGGGCCGAAGGGCCTGTTCTGTGCTGTACTGTTCTATGCTGTTCAAAAATTGAACGTCGCTTATTGTCACGAATAGGCTTCAAATGAAGTTACTGTGAGAAGCCCCTAGTCGCCACATTCCGGCGCCTGTTCGGGGAGGCCGGTACGGGAATTGAACCGTGCTGCTGGCCTGCCTGGGTCTGCTTTCAAAGCCAGTGATTTAGCCCTGTGCTAAACCAGCCCCTGTGGTAAACCAGCAGTTCTCACTGTCTGTGTGACCTGAATAAACCATTTCTTTTTTAAAGTATTTTTATTAAGGATTTTGCATAATAAAACAGTGGTAACAATAATAACACAGCAAACTACAGTGAACATTAACACAGTGCAAAAAGAGAGTGTACAATAACAATTAAATAGACATTACCCCACGCGACCCAGACTTCCCACACCATCCTAATGAAGCACTCACCCCCCCCCCCCCCCCCCCCCCCATGGATTGCGGCTGCTGCTGACGTTTTAATTTACCCCGAGAAAGTCGACGAACGGCTGCCACCTCCGAGGGAACCCTAGCGTGGTCCCTCTTCAGGCAAACTTAATTTTCTCCAGGCTGAGAAACGCAGCCACGTCGGTAACCCAAGTCTCCACACTCGGGGGCTTCGAGTCCCCCCACATTAATAAAATCCGTCTCCAGGCTACGAGGGAGGCAAAGGCCAAGACCTCGGCCTCTTTCGCCCCCTGAACTCCCGGGTCCTCTGACGCTCCAAAGATCGCTATCTCTGGACTCGGCGCCACCCGTGTGTTAAGCACCTTGGGCATTGCCCTCGCGAACCCTTGTCAAAACTCTCTAAGCTCCGGGCATGACCAAAATCATGTGGACATGGTTTGCAGGGCTGCCCTTGCCCCTCACTGAATGAACCATTTCAATCAACCATTTTAATTCTGAACTATTTCTTCCTCGAAACTTATTATGTATTAAAAGTTAGATTTCTATCAGGGTTTAACGCCAGCTGACTGACTGTCTCTCTTCAGGTGTTGACAGGTGCTGCTTCCTCTGTCTGAGCCGGCAGGTGTCTGGCTCCGGTGAGTATTTCTGCCTCTGTCTGGACTGCTCTCTAACTTCCATGATGTGGAGATGCTGGGGCTGGATAGGGGTGGGCAGGGGTCTCTCCTATGGAGAGTTTGCAGGCAGGGGTCTCTCTTACGGGAGGGTGGTCTTTGATGTTGGTCTTTGCAATGGTGGGGGGGGGGGAGAGTTTCTGGTGGGGGTCTCGCTCATGGCGGCGTCTCTGGTGGGGTCTCTGGACTTAGGGGTCTCTAGTGGGGGTCTCTGTAATTGGGGATCTTTGGTTGGTCCCTCTCTTGGGGGGGGTCTCTGGTGGGGTTCCTCTCGTGGCGGTTTCCGGTGGGGGGGTGTCGGTGGGGGGGAGGTGGGGCCGGGTCACACTCATGGACAGGGGGGGTGACCCAGACAATCCCAGGGTGGGGGAGTAATTGCATTGCGGGGGTGGGGGGGAGTAGCTGCCGGACCTCATTAGGCTGCCCACTCGAAATGGCTGCCCACTCAAAATGGCGCCCCACTCAGAATGGCTGCCCACTCAAAATGGCTGCCCACTCAAAATGGCGGCCCACTCAGAATGGCTGCCCACTCAGAATGGCTGACCACTCAAAATAGCGGCCCACTCAAAATGGCGGCCCACTCAAAATGGCAGCCCACTCAGAATGGCTGCCCACTCAGAATGGCGGCCCACTCAGAATGGCTGCCCACTCAGAATGGCTGACCACTCAAAATAGCGGCCCACTCAAAATGGCGGCCCACTCAAAATGGCGGCCCACTCAAAATGTCTGCCCACTCAGAATGGCTGCCCACTCAAAATGGCGGCCCACTCAGAATTGCTGCCCATTCAAATTGGCGGCCCACTCAAAATGGCTGCCCACACAAAATGGGGGCCCACTGAAAATGGCTGCCCACTCAAAATGGCGGCCTGATTGCGGGGGAGGGGGTATCTTTGCACTCAGCTCCCCCCCCCCCCCCCCCCCCCCCACTTCAGAAGGGAAAGCAGCCTATGGTCATCTGGAATTATGGCAACTTAACTTTTAACTTTATTAACCCTTTATGGGCAGCACGGTAGCACAAGTGGCCAGCACTGTGGCTTCACAGCACCAGGGTCCCATGTTCGATTCCCCGCTGGGTCACTGTCTGTGCGGAGTCTGCATGTTCGCCCCCGTGTCTGTGTGGGTTTCCTCCGGGTGCTCCGGCTTCCTCCCACAGTTTAAAGATGTGCAGGTTAGGTGGATTGGCCGTGATAAATTGCCCTGAGTGACCAAAATGGTGAGGCGGAGTTATTGGGTTACGGGGATGGGGGGAAGTGGGGGCTTAAGTGGGTTGGTGCAGCTCGATGGGCCGAATGGCCTCCTTCTGCACTGTATGTTCTATGTTTTACTGGACAGTGTCTTTCTTTTTATTCTTCCAGAATATCCTTAGTACTTGAAGATGAACCATTTTCCACGATTGAAGTGTTTACGGTGACATAAATCAATAGCACTCCTCGCCTTCCATCTTGCCAAACTGAAAATTATCCATTTATGCTTACTCTCCATTCCCTTACAGCTCATCAACCCTCTCTCCACGTTACCCCCGAACCCAAGGGCTCTTACTTGGCATGATAACCTTTCATGTGGCACCTTGTCAAAAGCCGTCTGGAAATCTGAGTCCAGCACATCCACAGGTCCCCCTTTAACCAGGTTGTTTTGATTTTTTGTACTGCCTCAAATAACTCTAGTAAATTAGTCAAGCATGATTTCCCTTTCACGAGACCATGGTGACTCTGCCTGGTTGCATTGCGATTTTCTGAGTGCCCGTTACAAACTCTTACGTAACAGACACCTGCAGTTTCTCTACGATAGAGGTTAAGCTTACTGGCCTGTATTTTCCTGTTTTTTTGGCTTCCCCCTTTCTTGAGCAGAGACGTTCCATTTGCTGTTTTCCAATGTGACGGGACCTCCCCAGAACCGAAAGTTTGGAAAATTAAAGTTGATGTGTCTCCTGTCTCAGCTGACCGTTCTTCTAAGATTCTGGGATGAAGTCCACGGTAAAGGGACCCGCTGGACCGACACGCTAACCACAAACATTCACTCCCTCCACCCCCCCCCCCGACGCACAGCGGCAGCCGTGGGCACCGTCTACAAGACGCCCCGCAGCCACTCGCTCCTTCGACAGCACCTTCCAAAACCGCCACCTCTACCGTCTAGAAGGACGGGGGCAGCAGCAGACGCACGGGGAACATCACCGCCTGCAAGTTCTCCCCCACAACCCCCCCCCCCCCCCCAACTCCGAGCCGCTCGCCATCCCGACTGGGAAATATATCGGCCGTTCCTTCGCTGTGGCTGGGGTCAGAATCCAGGGAACTCCCTCCCTAACAGCACGGCGGGTGTACCTACACCACACGGGACTGCGGTGGGTTCAAGATGGCGGCTCACCCGCCACCTTCTCGAGGAGCAATTGGGGGTGGGTAATAAACCCACATCCCATGAATGAAGTTGAAAAGGACCTGAGGGCTCGTCAGATCTAATCATTTCCCCATTTCCTGGTGAGTGTGAGAGAAAGCTAGCCAGCAATACAATAAAAACGGACATATAAGAGTCTCTGGGTGTCGTTAAAAAGGAAAACAGTCAGCAAAGCGAATGGTGGTCCTCTAGGAGAGCGAGACTGGAGAGTTAGTCATGGAAAATAAGGGGGTGAATTCTCCGCCTCCCCAGTCGCTGGCAGCGGGAATCTCCCGGAGGGGATTTCCGCATTGTAGCCACCCTGCCGGGGTGCGTTGCCAGCGGATGGAAAGATCCCGTGGGCGGAGAATTCGCCCTAAGAAAATGGCGGATGAACTGAACATCCCCCGGATACTTTTCAACCTCTCGTGAAGGTGGAGGATCAAATTCACAATCCCAGATAATAATTGTGAATCGGGGGCGAGAGGGTATTGAGAAAAGTATTTGGACTAAGAGCTGACAAGTCCCCAGATCCTAGTAAATCGATCTACTGATTAATCCTCTCCTGCATCTTCAAATAAACAGAACCTTACCTTTAGTTTACCAGTCCTGCGAGAGATTGATCAGTCCGTGCTGAGCCAACAGAGAAACACAACAGTTATCATTGGACGGTGGTCAGGAGAAGGAGCGCTGGCCAATTCCCTTCCCTCCTTCCGGGAATGATTTTGCGTAGAGTAGGGATACTGTTAAGGCTCCCTGGACGGGGGCGCCGTCAATTCCAGCACCCCCCCAACTTGACCAGAATGTTTGTCTACACCTCCTCAGGAAGGCAGGCAGCATTGTCAGAGACCCCTCCCACCCAGGCATTGCCTTCTTCCAGACCCTTCCATCAGGCAGGAGGTACAGAAGCCTGAAGACTCGCACATCCCGACTTAGGAACAGCTTCTTCCCCACAGCTACCAGACTCCTCAACGACTCCCCCTCGTACTGATCTGTTCCCTGTAAGAACACTATTCACGGCGCCCTATGCTGCTCTTGCTCATGTATTTGCTTTGTTAGGCCCCTTGTTCCGCACTGTAACCAATCCATATTTATCGATGTACATTTGTCAAAGTTTTCTGTCGATTATCTTTTCTCTACTGTGTACGTACTGCGCACGTTCCCTCGGCCGCAGAAAAATACTTTTCACTGTACTTCGGTACATGTGACAACAAATCAAATCAAATCAAAACAAAGTCCTTGGGTGCCCAGTAACCACAGTTACCAGGTTTGTGAATTTAAACAGAATAATTTTAATTTATAGCAATAATCGTGAGTAAATAGGCATCAAATACAATTGGTTAACTATATTCTAGTTCCGGATCCCCCCTTTAACTCACCCCACCCCCCTACACACACAAGACAGACAAACACAGAGAGGTAAGAGGGGGGGGGTGTTTGTCTAGGTGTGTCTGTGTGTGTGTCTGTGTGTGTGTTAGTGTGTGTGTTTGTGTGCCTTTATCTGTGTGTCTTTACGTATGTGTGTGTGTTTTTGTGTGTGTTTGTATGTATGTGTTTGTGTGTGTTAAAGTGTGCACGTGTGTGTGTCTTTATGTGTGTGTGTTTGTGTGTGTGGTTATGTGTGCATGGGCTTTTACGTGTGTGCTTGTGTGTGTTTGTGTTTGTGTGCGAGTGTGTGTCTTTTGTGTGCGTGTGCGTTTGCGTGTCTGTGTTTGTGTGTGTTAAAGTGTGCGTGTGTGATTGTGGGTGTTTCGTGTATGTGTGTGTTTGCGTGTGCGTGGTATTGTGTTTGTGTGTGTGCGTTTGAGTGTGTTAAAGTGTGCATGTGTGTGTTTATGTGTGTGTTTGTGAGGGCAGCACGGTGGCCTAGTGGTTAGCACAACCGCCTCACGGCGCTGAGGTCCCAGGTTCGATCCCGGCTCTGGGTCACTGTCCGTGTGGAGTTTGCACATTCTCCCCGTGTCTGCGTGGGTTTCGCCCCCACAACCCAAAATGTGCAGAGTAGGTGGGTTGGCCACGCTAAATTGCCCCTTAATAGAAAAAGATAATTGGGTAATCTAAATTTATAATAAAAAAAAAAAAAAAAAATGTGTGTGTTTGTGTGTGTGTGTTTATGTGTGTGTGTTTATGTGTACATGCGTGTGATGTACCATCAATGACGACAGACGAGAGTCGGAAGAGTAAACTGTGGCTTTGATGAGCTAACACATACCTGCTGGCAGCCGGTCCCACAATGAGTGTAGGGCTGGAGGTCAGCCACCTTTATACTTGAGCCCGAGGGGCGGAGCCAGGAGGTACAAACCCAGACATGTAACAAACAGTAAGGGCAGTAAGTACAATAAGTAAGAACAGTATGTACAATACAATACAGTGGTTCACCACATTCACCCCCTGTTAAAAAAGAGGCTGGCGGGGGTGAATTAGAGATCGAGTCTGTCGGGGGCTTTGACCTTCCGCTGTGATTGCCTCAGTCCCGACTGTGGACACTGGTGTCGGACGAAGTGTTGAGACCTTTGTGTCCAGGAGCGTGTCGTCATCCGGATAAGTAGCAACGGAGGGAGACAGTGTCGAGTCGGGGGTAGTGGTGATGGTGGCTGGGGAACCTGCGGGTGCCAAGTCCCGAAGGGAGACTGCGTCTTCCCGCCCGTCATGGTGTGCCACGTAGGCGTATTGGGGGTTAGCATGGAGGCGAAGGATTCCCCGTTCGACCAGGGGATCCGACTTGTGACTCCTCACATGCTTCCGGAGGAAATGTTGGAGGTCAGCGTCATGGTCCTGCTGGTCATGGCCGCAAGATGGTGACATTATCCAGATACGGGAAGGTGGCCCGCATCCCGTGCCGGTCAACCATTCGGTCCATCTCCCGTTAGAAGACCGAGAACCCATTGGTGATGCCGAAGGGGACCCTGAGGAAGTGGTAGAGGCGGCCATCTGCCTCGAAGGCAGCATATTGGCGGTCCTCTGGGTGGATAGGGAGCTGGTGGTACGCGGACTTCAAGTCAATAGTGGAGAAGACTCGGCAATCTGATTGACCATGTCAGATATGCCCGGGAGAGGGTACGCATCGAGCTGCGTGTACCGGTTGATGGTCTGACTGTAGTCGATGACCATCCAGTGCTTCTCCCCAGTTTTGACGACCGCCACTTGGGCTCTCCAGGGGCTAGTACTGGCCTCCATGATCCCTTCCCGCGGGAGTCGCTGGACCTCCGACCTGATAAAGGCCCTGTCCCGAGGACTGTATCGTCTGCTCCTAGTGGCGAAGGCCTTACAATCCGGGGTGAGGTTAGCAAAGAGCGAGGATGGAGCGACCTTAAGGGTCAAGACGCTACAGATGGCGAGAGGGGGCAGAGGTCCATCGAGCTCCAGGGGAAGACTTTTGAGGTGGCACTGGAAATCTAGACCTAGTAATAGGACAGCACAGAGTTGGGGGAGGGCGTAGGGCTTGAAATTTTTGTACTAGCGCCCCCGTACTGGAAGGGTTGCAACACAGTGGCCCAGGGACTTCCACGGAATGTGATTCGGAAGCCAGGGTGATTTTCTGGGTCGCGGGTAATATTGGGAGGGAGCACGCGCCGTACCGTATCTGGGTGAATGAAACTCTCCGCGCTCCCGGAGTCGAAGAGGCAGGTCGTCTTGTGGCCGTTGATCCGGACGGCCATCATGGATTTAGCGAGGGGATGAGGTCGAGATGGGTCGAGGGTGACGGAGGCGAGCTTCGGAAGGTGGGTGGGCTGATCGAGGGTAGCGGATGGCCGGCGTACGATCTGGTGAGCAGGGGTTCCGGGAGGCGGTGGGGTGATTCCAAGATGGCGGCCCCCACGTGGCGGGTGGTGTAGAAAATGGCGGCCAAGATGGCGTGGAAGATGGAGGCGGTTGCCACGGGCTACACACAGCGCTGCTGGGTTTAGAAACAGGTCGGGCCTGGCAGAGTTTAGAGAAGTGGCCCGAGGGGCGGAGCCAGGAGAGACAAACACAGACATGTAACAAACAGTAAGGACAGTAAGTACAATAAGTAAGAACAGTATGTACAATATAATACAGTGGTTCACCACTGTGTGCCAGCATATCTTTCTGTGTGAGTGTTTTTGTGTGTGTTGAAGTGTGCGTGTGTGTTTAATGTATGTTTTGTGTCTGTGTTTATGTGTTAGAGTGTGTTAAAGTGTGCGTCTGTGTCTGTGTGCGTTTTGTGTATTTGTGTGTGTGTTTATCTGTGTGCGTTTATGTGTGGCAAGTGTGTGTTTATGTATGTGTGTGTGTTTGTGTGTGTGTTTATATCTGTGTTTGTGCGTTTTGGTGCGTTTGTGTTTGTGTGCATTTGTTTAAGTATGTGTGTTTATGTGTGTGTCTGTGTGTGTGTGTGTTTTTGTCTGGTGTTTTTTATGTGTTTTTGTGTATGTGTTTGAGTGTGTTAAAGTGTGCGTGTCCGTTTGTGTGTGTTTAGTGCATGTGTGTGTGTGTTAACGTGTGTTAAAGTGTGGTTAGGTGGATTGGCCGTGCTAAATTGTCCCTTAGCGTCCAAAGATGTGCAGGTTAGGTGGATTGGCCGTGCTAAATTGTCCCTTAGCGTCCAAAGATGTACAGGTTAGGTGGATTGGCCGTGCTAAATTGTCCCTTAGTGCCCAAAGATGTGCAGGTTAGGTGGATTGGCCGTGCTAAATTGCCCCTTAGTGCCCAAAGATGTGCAAGGTTAGGTGGATTGGCCGTGCTAAATTGCCCCTTAGTGTCCAAAGATGTGCAGGTTGGATGGATTGGCCGGGCTAAATTGCCCCTTAGTGTCCAAAGATGTGCAGGTTGGATGGATTGGCCGTGCGGCTGGTGGAATTTAAATTTGATGAATAAAATCTGGTATTATGAAGCTCGGTCTCGGTAACGGCGACCGTGACAACGATCATCGATTGTCGTAAAAAAAACGCCGAATGTCACTCATGTCCCCCTTGAGGGGAAAGGGGGAAATCTGCCGCACTTACCCCGGTCAGGCCTACATGTGACTCCAGACCCCACCCCCCCCCACCCCCACACAGCAATGTGGCCGACCCTTAACCCCCCCCACTGAAACGGCCCCCCCCCCCCTCTGAAATGGTCCCGAGCCAGACATTCGGTTCAAGGGGGGCAATTAGGGATGGGGGATAAATGTCGTGCCCGGCCCAGCGACCCCCCCCCTCCCCCGCGTCCTGTGGAAGGATTTTGAAACGGCACGGTTTGAAGTTGCGTGGTCATCGCCGTGTTGTGATCGGCAACGTGGCACTTCCGATTCGAGCACAGGGAGATCCCACAGATAGTAAGGGGCGGCTGGTCAGATAATCCACTGTCGGATTGAATCTCGGTCGCAGGAAACACGGGGCATAATTTCCCACCACTACCCCCCCCCCCCCCCCCCCCACCCCCCGGCCCGCCCCCTCCTCCTCCTTTGCTCCTTATTCAAAATGGCGCCCGTGGTATCTTCCACGTCCTCCGGAGGGGGTTGATGGGGGATGGGGGGAAGTAGGGGGGAAGAAGCGAGTCGAATATCTCAGCCAATAGCCCCTCCGACAGTGCAAGCGGCCCCACGGCTCTATCGCCCGCCTGGGTGAAGGGGACCCCAATGTCTGGGAGGGGGGGGTTCGAATCCTGAGCTTAGAGGCAGAGAGGGAGAGGGAGGGAGAGAGGGGGGGAGAGGGAGAGGGGAGAGAGGAGAGAGAGGGGAGAGAGAGAGGAGAGAGAGAGAGGGGGGAGAGAGGAGAGAGAGGAGAGAGAAGAGAGAGAGGGAGGGATAGGGGGAGACAGAGGAGAGAGAGAG
>NC_052176.1:4647313-4662313 GCF_902713615.1 Scyliorhinus canicula | reverse complement strand
GTCACGAGTCTGGCCAACCTTCTTCCTCCCCCTCCCTCGGTGACGATTCCACGCTTCCAGGGGTAAGGGAATGAAAAGTCCTCACGGTAATCCGGGTGCGGCCTAACCAAGGTCCCAGCACAGCCAGGCCTCGTAACTCCTGTACTGCGTTAGCCCCCAGTGACGACCAGCTCCCTCTGCGCAGCCGCGCGTTCGAATCTCTCGAAGGAATACTCTGCGGTGAGGGTATCGAACTGCATGATCAGCCACGATCGGAGCGAACGGCGGAGCGGGCTCGAAGGGCCCTCCTCCTGCTTCTACTTACCTCCCGTGTCCTTCATGGCCCCGGCTCCCTGATACGGAGGCCTCCTCGTCACTGCCTCCCCGTTGCCTGGGCCGAAGGTGAAGCCTAGCTCCTACTGCCCGCTCCGTGAGGTCTCGAACACCCCCCCCCCCCCCACCCCATTCCCACCCGGGGCAGGGGCACACTGCGTCAGTGCCGAGGGAGGGCCGCACGGTGTGGGAGGTTTTCCCGATGTGAGATAGCAAACCGAGGTAGAGAGCGAGCTCCCAGACCCTCTCACCCCCGCAACCAACTTTACCAGGCCCAAAATTAATCCCTCCACCATCACCACTCCGATAGATCGGGGCACAGATTTGGCGGGCGTTTCTCCCAGTGGCCCGACTTCAAAGAAGGACCCGGCTATCTGTGAGATGGATGTCCTGCCCGATCGTGTACGGAAAGCGGGAAAGGGCCTGTTCAACCGGGAGACTACCTCGAGGCTTTATTTCAGTCCCCGGGAACCACGACACGAGAACAGTCCCTGCCAGAGGGTATTTTTTTGTGTGCGCCCTACTGTAACAGCGGCACGATATCGGGGGGCGATTCTCCAATATTGGGCCCCAGAGTTCGCGCCGTCGTGAAGGCCCTCGCGTTTCACGCCGGCGTGAACCGGGCCCGGTCATGTACGATTCTAGTCCCCACAGGGTTCTGGAGCGGTTCACGCCGCTCCAGCCTCCTTACCCAGCGTCAAATGGGCGCCACGCCAACCCGTGCACACGCCGGCGCAAACGGGGCCGATTCCCCGCACCTCGGGCGTCGTGGCGCTCCGATCGCTGAACGGGGCAACGGTAGAAATAGAAAGAAAGTCGCTTATTGTCACGAGCAGGCTTCAAATGAAGTTACTGTGAAAAGCCCCTAGTCGCCACATTCCGGCGCCTGTCCGGGGAGGCTGGTACGGGAATCGAACCGTGCTGCTGGCCTGCTTGGTCTGCTTTCAAAGCCAGCGATTTAGCCCAGTGAGCTAAACAGCGTTGCAGGGAACGTTACCGAGAACCAATCCTGGATGCCCGAACATCCGGCCCGGGGCGGGGGGGGGGGGGGGGGGGGGGGGGGGGGGGGGGGGGGGGGAACCAGCTCGGACGCGGCACTTACATCGATCGAGCATCCCATGAGAGAGCCACGTTCCAGAGCCTTCTGGATTATTCTGTAAAGGTCCGGCGGCGATTTGCCGAGGTCGTACATTTCCGTGACCCCTCCCGTGAAGTCTTCGAAACCTTCCGACGTGCTTCCGCCCGACAACGCTTCATAGCAACCGCTTAACCTGTGGGGGGGGAGGGGGAGAGGGAGATTGAGGCAGGGAGTCAGGGACAGAGAGAGGGAGGGACAGAGAGGGAGTCAGGGACAGAGAGGGAGTCAGGGACAGAGAGGGAGTCAGGGACAGATAGAGAGAGAGAGAGTCAGAGACAGAGAGAGAGTGAGAGGGAGGGAGGGAGTGAGAAAGAGAGAGTCGGGGACAGAGAGAGGGAGGGAGGGAGAAAGAGAGTGAACGAGAATCAGGAGAGGGAGTGTGAGGGAGAGACGGAAGGAGCGAGGAAGAGACAGAAGGAGGAAGAGAGACAGGAGCAGAGCGATAGAGAGAGGGAGCGAGGGAGAGACAGAAGGAGAGAGGGGAGAGACAGAAGGAGAGAGGGGAGAGACAGAAGGAGAGAGGGAGAGAGGGAGAGAAAGAAGGAGGAAGAGAGATAGCAGAAGAGAGAGATGGAGCGAGGCGGAGACAGGAGCAGAAAGAGGGAGTGAGGGAGACAAGGAGAGATGGAGCGAGGGAGAGACAGAAGGAGGAAGAGAGACAGGAGCAGAGCGATAGAGAGAGGGAGCGAGGGAGAGACAGAAGGTGCGAGGGAGAGACAGAAGGAGAGAGGGAGAGACAGAAAGAGAGATAGAGAAAGGGAGCGAGGGAGAGAAAGGAGAGAGGGAGCGAGGGCGAGACAGAAGGAGAGATAGAGAGAGTGAGCGAGGGAGAGACACAAGGAGAGAGGGGAGAGACAGAAGGAGAGAGGGGAGAGGGAGAGAAAGAAGGAGGAAGAGAGATAGCAGAAGAGAGAGATGGAGCGAGGCGGAGACAGGAGCAGAAAGAGGGAGTGAGGGAGAGATGGAGCGAGGAAGAGACAGAAGGAGGAAGAGAGACAGGAGCAGACAGAGATGGAGAGAGGGAAGGGCAGAGAAAGAGTGAGAGACAGAGCGAAGGATGGAAGCGAAAGGAAATGAAGGAGATAGTGTGATAACAGCTCCGAGTGAACATTGTGCGATAAACAGACAGGGCAAACGGAGCAAATAAAGACCAGATAAAGTGAAAACAATTATCATTGGGAGATGCAGCACTCAGAGAAACAGAGATAGCTGACAGCGGACAGAGCGCAGTCACTGGACCTGGGTACAACGATAAGATGATAAGCGATCACTGCCCTTGTTAAAATTAATCTCCTGGACCCAGAGAGATGTGGCTGCTCAGATTGGCCTGAATTCCCCCCACCTTTGAAGGCCCCGGGTTTGCTGATGGACCTGGTTTAGCCTGGAATGGCTCATCAGGCAGTTAACTGGACGCCTAACAGCTGGCGAGAGACCCGTGTGCAATCTCTTTCAGGGGCGTCTGTCGACAAAGGTAGACAGTGGGCTTCATGGAGCGAGCAAGCCACCTGTTAGGTGACCCCCCCGCTCGAGGTGGGGGTATATTGGTCCTTCCCCCACCCAACTGTTGTGGCGTTTGAGGGCAGAGTGTACGACCGCCCAGGGAAGGTGACTACCTCTGGTTAAGATGGCGGTGGGCAAGGGGGGGGGGGGGGGGGGGGGGGGGGGGGGTGGCAGCGCTTGCCCGCCCGGTAGCCGACGGGAGTCCTCGAACGGCAAGTTTCAGCAGCAGGGGAAAATGGCCGTGGAAGAGACCTGGCCAAGATGGCCGAGCTGCCGGCACTCGCGATTGAGAGAGAGAGAGAGAGGTCGATGTCTTGACCTTTGACCCCCTGATAGGCCCGGAGACGGATCTAACTGGGGTGGAGGGACTCGGAGCCGCCGAAAGCGGGGGGGGGGGGCGTGGGTGCGCGAGTTGGCGGGATTGCCGAGGCTGGAGAAGGGGGTGGGGGGGTCCACTCGGAGGTGGAAACCCTCCAGACGGTTTCGTCAAGGAGGATTGAGGGGTCAGCAAAGGCGGGGCTGGGGGGGGGGTTAAAATTGGGAAGGCCGGACATGAAGGGGTGCTGGCGTCATGGAGGGGGGGAGGGGGGCGCTGGAAGGTTGGGGTTGTTTATTGAGTTGATGTAACGTTCCTCTGATGTTTATTATGTACGGATGTGAAAGAGACTTGAACAAAAATATTCTTAAAAGGACAAAGATAGAGAGTTGGTGGCCCAGGAGCCCCTC
Source organism: Scyliorhinus canicula (assembly GCF_902713615.1). Taxonomy (NCBI): domain Eukaryota; kingdom Metazoa; phylum Chordata; class Chondrichthyes; order Carcharhiniformes; family Scyliorhinidae; genus Scyliorhinus; species Scyliorhinus canicula. The sequence goes on along the minus strand of NC_052176.1, from coordinate 4,658,637 downwards.
CCTGATTATCTTGGAGGACGTGTCTTTCCCGCGGCTTGTCAAAGTGATTTTTTTTGTTTTTAACGCCTCGAAAACAAACAGGACAGTGCAGAAGGAGGCCATTCGGCCCATCGAGTCTGCACCAACTCACCTAAGCCCTCACTTCCCCCCTATCCCCATAACCCCATCTAACCTTTTTGGACACAAGACGACCAATTTAGCACGGCCAATCCACCTAACCTGTACATCTTTGGGCACTAAGGGACAATTTAGCACGGCCAATCCACCCAACCTGCATATCTTTGGACATTAAGGGACAATTTAGCACGGCCAATCCACCTAACCTGCCCATCTTTGGACACTAAGGGGACAATTTAGCACGGCCAATCCACCTAACCTGCACACCTTTGGACAGTAAGGGGCAATTTAGCACGGCCAATCCACCCAACCTGCACATCTTTGGACACTAAGGGGACAATTTAGCACGGCCAATCCACCTAACCTGCCCATCTTTGGACACTAAGGGGCAATTTAGCACGGCCAATCCACCTAACCTGCACATCTTTGGGCACTAAGGGGACAATTTAGCACGGCCAATCCACCCAACCTGCCCATCTTTGGACAGTAAGGGGCAATTTAGCACGGCTAATCCACCTAACCTGCACATCTTTGGACACTAAGGGACAATTTAGCACGGCCAATCCACCTAACCTGCACATCTTTGGACACTAAGGGACAATTTAGCACGGCCAATCCACCCTAACCTGCACATCTTTGGACACTAAGGGACAATTTAGCACGGCCAATCCACCTAACCTGCACATCTTTGGACACTAAGGGGACAATGTAGCACGGCCAATCCACCCAACCTGCACATCTTTGGACACTAAGGGACAATTTAGCACGGCCAATCCACCCAACCTGCATACCTTTGGACATTAAGGGACAATTTAGCACGGCCAATCCACCTAACCTGTACATCTTTGGACACGAAGGGGCAATTTAGCACGGCCAATCCACCCTAACCTGCACATCTTTGGACACGAAGGGGCAATTTAGCACGGCCAATCCACCCAACCTGCACATCTTTGGAGACTAAGGGGCAATTTAGCACGGCCAATCCACCTAACCTGCACATCTTTGGACTGTGGGAGGAAACCGGAGCAGCCGGAGGAAACCCACGCAGACACGGGGAGGACGTGCAGACTCCGCACAGACAGTGACCCAAGCGGGGAATCGAACCCGGGACCCTGGTGCTGTGAAGCCACAGTGCTAGCCGCTTGTGCTGCCCAAACCTGCGAGGGCGAGCGATTTGCCCAGCTCCTGTCGAGATCAGACTGCGGCCGACCCGTTGGCACAGGTCAGGGAGCAGTCACCAGAGTGAGATTCAGCTCCCCCCCCCCCACCCCAATCGGAGGTGAGAACCACTTCCTCCACTTACCTCACACATCTCCGTTTGGGCTGCCGCAAGGATTTGTGGAAGGGGGGGGGGGGGGGGGGGCTCCGACTCACTTGGCGTAGGCTTTCTCCAGCAGCGCGCTCCAGAACTCGTTGCGCGCGGCGGAATGGACGAAGACCAGCTTGCCGTCCTTCACCGGGAGCTGGTCGTCGATCACCACGTCCACCCACTCACCAAACTGCCAGAACTGTGGGGGGACAGAGAGAGAGAGAGAGAGATGGTAACGATGCTCCGGATCCGACCCACTGCGCACTCCCCCCCCCCCCCCCCCCCCCCCCCCCCGAATCCCGGGATACCTGGAAGTGGAATATTCCGCAGTACTGCCGCTGGAAGCTCTGCCCGTGGGGCACCACCCGGTGGAGGATCTTCTCGTTCAGGGTCAGCGAAGCGATGGCCGCAAGAAGCCAGCAGTCACCTGCAAGACACGTCGCACAAGCGGTCAGGGAGGAAGGGCCAACAGGGGGACGAAGGGCCGAAGGGTCTGCTACATCAGACGGGGCCGTGTCCAGACCGGGCGGCGCTCCCTCAGTACTGACCCTCTGACAGTGCGGAGCTCCCTCAGTACTGACCCTCTGACAGTGCAGCACTCCCTCAGTACTGACCGTCTGACAGTGCGGCACTCCCTCAGTACTGACCCTCTGACAGTGCGGCACTCCCTCAGTACTGACCCTCTGACAGTGCGGCACTCCCTCAGTACTGACCCTCTGACAGTGCGGCACTCCCTCAGTACTGACCCTCTGACAGTGCAGCTCTCCCTCAGTACTGACCCTCTGACAGTGCAGCACTCCCTCAGTACTGACCCTCTGACAGTGCAGCACTCCCTCAGTACTGACCCTCTGACAGTGCAGCACTCCCTCAGTACTGACCCTCTGACAGTGCGGAGCTCCCTCAGTACTGACCCTCTGACAGTGCGGCACTCCCTCAGTACTGACCCTCTGACAGTGCAGAACTCCCTCAGTACTGACCCTCTGACAGTGCAGCACTCCCTCAGTACTGACCCTCTGACAGTGCGGCACTCCCTCAGTACTGACCCTCTGACAGTGCAGCACTCCCTCAGTACTGACCCTCTGACAGTGCGGCACTCCCTCAGTACTGACCCTCTGACAGTGCAGCACTCCCTCAGTACTGACCCTCTGACAGTGCGGCGCTCCCTCAGTACTGACCCTCTGACAGTGCGGCGCTCCCTCAGTACTGACCCCTCTCCAGTCCCTACAACCCTCCGAGATCTCCGCGCTCCCTCCAAATCTGGTCTCTCGAGCATCCCCCCCCCCCCCATTCCCACCGCTCCGACATTGGCGGCCGTACCTACAGCTGCCTGGGGGGGCGGGCCCGAAGCTCTGGAATTCCCCCCCTAAACCCCTCCACCTCTCTCTCTCTCTCTCTCTCTCCCCTCCTTGAAGACGCTCCGTTGACCGAGTTGTTGATCACCAGTCCCGAACATGACTTTCTGGCCTAGTGTTAAAACTTTGAGTGCCAGGGGGCGGTCGACCAAGTCAAAAATGAGACGGACGTACGAGCTAGTATTGGGATCGCAGTTGAACACTGACCAACCAGCCTTGGAGGTGAGGAGGGGGAGGGAGGGGGCAAGGGGAAACCTGCAGTTTACCCGGGCCTGGTGCCCATGCAGGGGTGGGGGAGTTGGGGGAGGACGCTGGTAATCCAGTCCCAGGCTCACGGGCCTAGTTCACCCAGGGTGGCGGTGGGGTGGGGGCAAACATAGATCCGGGGCGCGTCATGTACCCCGCCGCGTTTCTCGGGTGAGATCCGCACTTGGACCCACCCACATTTGTACAATTTACAGTGCAGAAGGAGTCCATTCGGTCCATCGAGTCCGCACCGGCCCTCGCAAAGAACACCTCACCTCAGGCCGTTGGTTTGGACATTAGGACATCTCCCCCCCTGTCTCCCCACAGTTAGAAATTTCGAAAGGGGAGGGGGCCTCCGATCTCGAAGTAAGTTTGAGAGTCTTTCTCCCCCCCCCACACAGAAATTACCTTCCCCCCCCCCCCCACACATGGTCATTTGGCCCCCCTCTCCGAAACCCACTATGGTCCTCCCTTTCACCCCCCCCCCCCAAACCTTTCAGGACCCCCCCCCCCAACCTTTATGACAACCCTTCCTTTCCCACTCCCCCCCCCCCCCACCTTAAAGTCCCCCATCATGCACCCCCCCCCCCTCGTTCATGGGAATGGCCCATTCAGCCCCTTTGGCAGTACCAGCCTGGGGGGGGGGGGCTCCAATGGTCTCTGAGACCCCCCCCCCCAGAGCGGGCCATCACATGGAGAGCCGTACTAATCGGCGCCCGGTTGAGGGCTCGCCGGTCCGGCCAGTGACTCACGGTGCCTCCCGGGCGGCGAGGCAATGAGGCCTGAACTAGGCCGCCCATGTTTCATTTAAATATGACGACTTGGATCGGGGCCCAGCGACGGCCTGACCCGGGTGGCGAAGGCCTGACCCGGGTGGCGAAGGCCTGACCCGGGTGGCAAAGGCCTGACCCGGGTGGCAAAGGCCGGCACGGGTCGGGCCCCCCACAAAGCCTGATGTGGGCCCCTCCCGCCAAATCGCCGCCAGGCGCAGCGGGGCTGAACGTCTCCCCCCCCCCCCCCCCCCCCCCTCCCCCCCTCTCTCTCCAGTCTCCATTCCTCTCAGAGTAACATCGCCGCAGGCGGAGGTGGTTCCGTGAGGGGAGGGAGAGGCCCTCTCACACCCAGGCCGAGCCCAGCTCACAGGGAGGAGCCCAGCTTATCGCAGGGTAACAGCAGCTGGGCCCTGCTCGGTCAGCATTTACGGTCAATCTGTTCCTGTCCGTCAGGGGAGGCCCCCCGAAGGGGGACAGTCCCAGCTCTCGGAGCGAGGCACACACGCACACGCACACACAGACTGACAGACACACACACACAGACTGACAGACTCTCTCTCACACACACACACACACACACACACACACAGACAGACACACACACACACAGACACACACACACACACACACAGACAGACACACACACACACACAGACACACACAGACTGACAGACTCTCTCTCACACACACACAGACACACACACACACACAGACTGACAGACTCTCTCACACACACACACACACACAGACAGACACACGCACACACACACAGACTCTCACACACACACACACACACACACACACAGACTCTCTCACACACACACAGACAGACACACACACACACACACACACACAGACTGACAGACTCTCACACACACAGACTCTCTCACACACACACAGACAGACACACACACACACACACAGACTGACAGACTCACACACACACAGACACGCACACACACAGACTCTCTCACACACACACTCTCACACACACGCACAGACTCTCTCACACACACGCACAGACTCTCTCACACACACGCACAGACTCTCTCACACACACGCACGGGCACACACACACAGACAGACAGACACACACACACAGACAGACACACACACAGACTCTCTCTCACACACACAGACACAGTCACACACACTCTCACACACACACATTTTCTCTCACGCACATACACACAGACAGACACACACTCTCTCACACACACGCACACACAGCCACAGACACACACACTCTCTCACACACACACACACAGACAGACACACACACACTCTCACACACACACAGACTCTCACACACACAGGCACACACACACACATTTTCTCTCACGCACATACACACAGACAGATACACACACTCTCTCACACACACGCACACACAGACACAGACACACACACTCCCTCACACACACACACTCACACACACACACACATTCTATCTCACGCACATACACACACACAGACACAGACACACTCTCTCACACACACAGACACAGACACACTCTCTCTCACACACACACAGACACAGACAGACAGACACACTCTCTCACACACATTTTCTCTCACGCACATACACACACACAGACACACACACACTTTCTCACACACACACACACACACACACAGACACAGACAGACACACTCTCACACACACACGGACAGACAGGCACACTCACACACACACACATTCTCTCTCACGCACATACACACACACAGACACAGACAGACACACTCTCCCTCACACACACACACGGACAGACAGGCACACTCTCTCTCACACACAAACATTCTCTCTCACACACACATTCTCACATGCACACACAGACACACTCTCACACACACACACATTCTCTCTCTCACACACACATATTCTCACGCGCACACACACACATTCTCACACGCACACACACATTCTCTCACACACACACAGACATACAGACAGACACACACCCATACACATACACACAGACATATACACACACTCACACACACATTCTCTCACACACACATACAGACAGACATACACACCCATACAATCACACACACAGGCACACACACACAGGCACACACGCAGACACACACACACATATAGACAGACACACACTCACACACCCATTCACACAGACAGACACACTCACACACATACACATGCAGACAGAAACAGACAGACACTCCCACACCCATACACTCACACACATGCACACACATACACCCCCATACACACAGACAAACACACTCACACACACACATACAGACCGACAGACACACACACACACACACACACAGACAGACATACATGTAGACAGTCACACACACACACGCAGACAGACACACACACGCAGACAGTCACACATGCAGACAGACACACACGCAGACGCAGACAGGCACACACACACAGGCACACGCACAGACAGACACACATACAGACAGACACACATACAGACAGACACACATACAGACAGACACACACGCAGACACACACACGCAGACACACACATGCAGACACACACATGCAGACACACACACACGCAAACACACACACGCAGACAGGCACACACACACAGGCATACGCGCAGAAAGACACACACGCAGACAGACACACACGCAGACAGACACACAGACACACACACACCCGCAGACACACACACGCAGAAGCAGACAGGCACACACACACAGGCACACGCACAGACAGACACACACGCAGACAGACACACATACAGACAGACACACACACACACAGACACACACATGCAGACACACACATGCAGACACACACATGCAGACACACACATGCAGACACACACACATGCAGACACACACATGCAGACACACACACACGCAGACACACACACGCAGACACACACACGCAGACAGGCACACACACACAGGCATACGCGCAGAAAGACACACACGCAGACAGACACACACGCAGACAGACACACAGACACACACACACCCGCAGACACACACACGCAGACAGACACACACGCAGACACATACATACACACAGGCACACACGCAGACAGACACACACGCAGACAGACACACGCAGACAGACACACAGACACACTCACTCTCTCACACATATAAACACACTCACCCACACGGAACGGTAGCATCAGTGGTTATGGCAACGTACTGACTTACACAGATGGGAATTTGAATCCAGCCAGGGAAATAGCGGGATTTTACCGTGATCGAGTAGAGACAGAGGGAATGTCCCATTGTGTGTGAAGCTGGAGACCAGAAATAATAAATCCAATGGGCCATTCAGGAGAATTCGGGGAGTGGGGGAGAATGTGGGACTCACTCCCACAGGGAGTGGGGGAGAATGTGGGACTCGCTCCCACGGGGAGTGGGGGGAGAATGTGGGACTCGCTCCCACAGGGAGTGGGGAAGAATGTGGGACTCGCTCCCACAGGGAGTAGGGAGAATGTGGGACTGGCTCCCACAGGGAGTGGGGGAGAATGTGGGACTCGCTCCCACAGGGAGTGGGGGAGAATGTGGGACTGGCTCCCACAGGGAGTGGGGGAGAATGTGGGACTCGCTCCCACAGGGAGTGGGGGAGAATGTGGGACTCGCTCCCATGGGGAGTGGGGGAGAATGTGGGACTCGCTCCCACAGGGAGTGGGGAAGAATGTGGGACTCGCTCCCACGGGGAGTGGGGGGAGAATGTGGGACTGGCTCCCACAGGGAGTGGGGGAGAATGTGGGACTCGCTCCCACAGGGAGTGGGGAGAATGTGGGACTCGCTCCCACAGGGAGTGGGGGAGAATGTGGGACTGGCTCCCACAGGGAGTGGGGGAGAATGTGGAACTCGCTCCCACGGAGAGTGGGGGAGAATGTGGGACTCGCTCCCACGGGGAGTGGGGGAGAATGTGGGACTCGCTCCCACAGGGAGTGGGGGAGAACGTGGGACTCGCTCCCACAGGGAGTGGGGGGAGAATGTGGAACTCGCTCCCACGGGGAATGGTGGAGAATGTGGCACTCGCTCCCACAAGGAGTGGGGGAGAATGTGGGACTCGCTCCCACAGGGAGTGGGGGAGAATGTGGGACTCGCTCCCACAGGGAGTGGGGGAGAATGTGGGACTCGCTCACACAGGGAGTGGGGGAGAATGTGGGACTCGCTCACACAGGGAGTGGGGGAGAACGTGGGACTCGCTCCCACAGGGAGTGGGGGGAGAATGTGGAACTCGCTCCCACGGGGAATGGTGGAGAATGTGGCACTCGCTCCCACAAGGAGTGGGGGAGAATGTGGGACTCGCTCCCAGGGGGAGTGGGGGAGAATGTGGGACTCGCTCCCACAGGGAGTGGGGGAGAATGTGGGACTTGCTCCCACAGGGAGTGGGGGAGAATGTGGAACTCGCTCCCACAGGGAGTGGGGGAGAATGTGGGACTCGCTCCCACGGGGAGTGGGGGAGAATGTGGGACTCGCTCCCACGGGGAGTGGGGGAGAATGTGGGACTCGCTCCCACAGGGAGTGGGGGAGAATGTGGGACTCGTTCCCACGGGGAGTGGGGGAGAATGTGGGACTCGCTCCCACTGGGAGTGGGGGAGAATGTGGGACTGGCTCCCACAGGGAGTGGGGAGAATGTGGGACCATGACAACCATAAGCACTATAAAAACCCCATTTGATTCACTAAATTCCCTTTCAGGGAAAGGGATAATATGCCGTCCTTTCCCTGGTCTGGCCTACATGTGACTCCAGACCCCCCCCCCCCCCACTCACACACTGCAATGTGGTTGACTCCTAACCACCCCCCTCGGAAATGGGCCGTGCCAGACACTCAGTTGCTCCCATTCAGACGGCTCGATAGATCTTCCTGATAAGCAATCGACGCTTTTCATATCGGCTGACCTCAGTGTCAGCCACATCCTGTCACTGAATTATTTCCATCACGCAGAGCTACACAGCGAAATAGGAAGAACCACTGCCCTGGGAGTGTTTGATGGGGACAGTGTAGAGGGAGCTTTACTCTGTATCTAACCCCGTGCTGTACCTGTCCTGGGAGTGTTTGATGGGGACAGTGTAGAGAGAGCTTTACTCTGTATCTAACCCCGTGCTGTACCTGTCCTGGGAGTGTTTGATGGGGACGGTGTAGAGGGAGCTTTACTCTGTATCTAACCCCGTGCTGTACCTGTCCTGGGAGTGTTTGATGGGGACAGTGTAGAGGGAGCTTTACTCTGTATCTAACCCCGTGCTGTACCTGTCCCGGGAGTGTTTGATGGGGACAGTGTAGAGGGAGCTTTACTCTGTATCTAACCCCGTGCTGTACCTGTTGGGAGTGTTTGATGGGGATAGTGTAGAGGGAGCTTTACTCTGTATCTAACCCCGTGCTGTACCTGTCCTGGGAGTGTTTGATGGGGACAGTGTAGAGGGAGCTTTACTCTGTATCTAACCCCGTGCTGTACCTGTCCTGGGAGTGTTTGATGGGGACAGTGTAGAGGGAGCTTTACTCTGTATCTAACCCCGTGCTGTACCTGTCCTGGGAGTGTTTGATGGGGACAGTGTAGAGGGAGCTTTACTCTGTATCTAACCCCGTGCTGTCCCTGTCCTGGGAGTGTTTGATGGGGACAGTGTAGAGGGAGCTTTACTCTGTATCTAACCCCGTGCTGTACCTGTCCTGGGAGTGTTTGATGGGGACAGTGTAGAGGGAGCTTTACTCTGTATCTAACCCCGTGCTGTACCTGTCCTGGGAGTGTTTGATGGGGACAGTGTAGAGGGAGCTTTACTCTGTATCTAACCACGTGCTGTACCTGTCCTGGGAGTGTTTGATGGGGACAGTGTAGAGGGAGCTTTACTCTGTATCTAACCCCGTGCTGTACCTGCCCTGGGAGTGTTTGATGGGGACAGTGTAGAGGGAGCTTTACTCTGTATCTAACCCCGTGCTGTACCTGTCCTGGGAGTGTTTAATGGGGACAGTGTAGAGGGAGCTCTACTCTGTATCTATCCCCATGCTGTACCTGTCCTGGGAATGTTTGATGGGGACAGTGTAGAGGGAGCTTTACTCTGTATCTAACCCCATGCTGTACCTGCCCTGGGAGTGTTTGATGGGGACAGTGTAGAGGGAGCTTTACTCTGTATCTAACCCCGTGCTGTACCTGTCCTGGGGGTGTTTGATGGGGACAGTGTAGAGGGAGCTTTACTCTGTATCTAACCCCGTGCTGTACCTGTCCTGGGAGTGTTTGATGGGGACAGTGTAGAGGGAGCTTTACTCTGTATCTAACCCCGTGCTGTCCCTGTCCTGGGAGTGTTTGATGGGGACAGTGTAGAGGGAGCTTTACTCTGTATCTAACCCCGTGCTGTACCTGTCCTGGGAGTGTTTGATGGGGACAGTGTAGAGGGAGCTTTACTCTGTATCTAACCCCGTGCTGTACCTGTCCTGGGAGTGTTTGATGGGGACAGTGTAGAGGGAGCTTTACTCTGTATCTAACCACGTGCTGTACCTGTCCTGGGAGTGTTTGATGGGGACAGTGTAGAGGGAGCTTTACTCTGTATCTAACCCCGTGCTGTACCTGTCCTGGGAGTGTTTAATGGGGACAGTGTAGAGGGAGCTCTACTCTGTATCTATCCCCATGCTGTACCTGTCCTGGGAATGTTTGATGGGGACAGTGTAGAGGGAGCTTTACTCTGTATCTAACCCCATGCTGTACCTGTCCTGGGAGTGTGTGATGGGGACAGTGTAGAGGGAGCTTTACTCTGTATCTAACCCCGTGCTGTACCTGTCCTGGGAGTGTTTGATGAGGACAGTGTAGAGGGAGCTTTACTCTGTATCTAACCCCGTGCTGTACCTGTCCTGGGAGTGTTTGATGAGGACAGTGTAGAGGGAGCGTTACTCTGTATCTAACCCCGTGCTGTACCTGTGCTGGGAGTGTTTGATGGGGACAGTGTAGAGGGAGCTTTACTCTGTATCTAACCCCGTGCTGTACCTGTCCTGGGAGTGTTTGATGGGGACAGTGTAGAGGGAGCTTTACTCTGTATCTAACCCCGCGCTGTCCCTGCCCTGGGAGTGTTTGATGGGGACGGTGTAGAGGGAGCTTTACTCTGTATCTAACCCCGTGCTGTACCTGTCCTGGGAGTGTTTGATGGGGACAATGTAGAGGGAGCTTTACTCTGTATCTAACCCCGTGCTGTACCTGGCCTGGGAGTGTTTGATGGGGACAGTGTAGAGGGAGCTTTACTCTGTATCTAACGCCGTGCTGTACCTGTCCTGGGAGTGTTTGATGGGGACAGTGTAGAGGGATCTTTACTCTGTATCTAAAGCCGTGCTGTACCTGTCCTGGGAGTGTTTGATGGGGACAGTGTGGAGGGAGCTTTACTCTGTATCTAACCCCGTGCTGTACCTGTCCTGGGAGTGTTTGATGGGGACAGTGTAGAGGGAGCTTTACTCTGTATCTAACGCCGTGCTGTACCTGTCCTGGGAGTGTTTGATGGGGACGGTGTAGAGGGAGCTTTACTCTGTATCTAACCCCGTGCTGTACCTGTCCTGGGAGTGTTTGATGGGGACAGTGTAG
>NC_052176.1:4597313-4639813 GCF_902713615.1 Scyliorhinus canicula | reverse complement strand
AACTCTCCAATCTATCTATATTTTGCTGTATTCTCTGACAGTCCTCCTTGCCATCTGCAGCTCCACCAATCTTTGTATCATCTGCAAACTTGCTAATCAGACCACCTATACCTTCCTCCAGGTCATTTATGTATATCACAAACAACAGTGGTCCGAGCACGGATCCCTGTGGAACACCATTAGTCACCCTTCTCCATTTTGAGACACTCCCTTCCACCACTACTCTCTGTCTCCTGTTGCCCAGCCAATTCTTTATCCATCCTGCTAGTACACCCTGAACCCCATACGACTTCACTTTTTCCATCAACCTGCCATGGGAAACCTTATCAAACGCCTGACTAAAGTCCATGTATACAACATCTACAGCCCTTCCCTCATCAATTAACTTTGTCACTTCCTCAAAGAATTCTATTAGGTTTGTAAGACATGACATTCCCTGCATAAAACCATGCTGCCTATCACTGATAAGTCTATTTTCTTCCAGATGTGAATAGATCCTATCCCTCAGTATCTTCTCCAACAGTTTGCCTACCACTGACGTCAAGCTCACAGGTCTATAATTCCCTGGATTATCCCTGCTACCCTTCTTAAACAAAGGGACAACATTAGCAATTCTCCAGTCCTCCGGGACCTCACCCGTGCTCAAGGATGCTGCAAAGATATCTGTTAAGGCCCCAGCTATTTCGACCCTCGCTTCCCTCAGTAACCCGGGATAGATCCCATCCGGTCCTGGGGACTTGTCCACCTTAATGTCTTTTAGAATACCCAAAACTTCCCCCTTCCGTATGACAACTTGACCTAAAGTATTAAAACATCCATCCCTAGTCTCAACATCCGTCTTGTCCCTCTCCTTTGTGAATACCGATGCAAAGTACTGATTAAGAATCTCACCCATTTCCTCTGAGTCCACGCATAAATTCCCTCTTTTGTCTTTGAGTGGGCCAATCCTTTCTCTAGTTACCCTCTTGCTCCTTACATACGAATAAAAGGCTTTGGGATTTTCCTTAACCCTGTTAGCCAAAGATATTTCATGACCCCTTTTAGCCCTCTTCATTGTGCGTTTGAGATTCGTCCTACTTTCCCGATATTACTCCAAAGCTTCATCAGTTTTGAGTTGCCTCGATCCTATGTATGCTTCCTTTTTCATCTTAGCTAGTCTCACAATTCCACCCGTCATCCATGGTTCCCTAATCTTGCCATTTCTATCTTTCATTTTCACAGGAACATGTCTGTCTTGCACTCTAATCAACCTTTCCTTAAAAGACTCCCATATTTCAAATGTGGATTTACCCTTAAACAGCTGCTCCCAATCCACATTCCCTAGCTCCTGCCGAATTTTGTTATACTCTGCCTTTCCCCAATTTAGCACTCTTCCTTTAGGACCACTCTTGTCCTTGTCCATGAGTATTCTAAAACTTACGGAATTGTGATCGCTATTCCCAAAGTAATCACCGACTGAAACATCAAGCACCTGGCCGGGATCATTCCCCAATACCAGGTCCAGTATGGCCCCTTCCCGAGTTGGACTATTTACATACTGCTCTAAAAAACTCTCCTGGATGCTCCTTACAAACTCTGCTCCATCTATGCCTCTAACACTACACGAATCCCATTCAAGATTGGGGAAGTTAAAATCTCCCATCACAACCACCCTATTGCTCCTACATTGTTCTATAATCTGTCTGCATATTTGTACCTCTACTTCATGCTTGCTTTTGGGAGGCCTGTAGTAAAGTCCCAACAATGTTACTGCACCCTTCCTATTTCTCAGCTCCACCCATATTGCCTCAGTGCTCAAATCCTCCATCGTGCCCTCCTTAATCACAGCTGTGATATCATCTCTGACGAGTAATGCAACTCCTCCACCCCTTCTACCTCCCTCTCTATCCCTCCTGAAGCATCTATACCCTGGGATATTCAGTTGCCAGTCCTGCCCTTCCCTCAACCAAGTCTCAGTAATACCAATAACATCATATTCCCAGGTACTGATCCAAGCCCTAAATTCATCTGCCTTACCTGCTACACTCCTCGCATTAAAACAAATGTACCTCAGACCACCTGTCCCTTTGCGTTCATCAACTCTTACCTGTCTACTCTTCCCCTTAGTCACATTGAGTTTATTGTCTCGTACCTTACTGGCTTTAGTTGCTGCTTCTTTACTGACCTCTAACTTCCTAATCTGGTTCCCATCCCCCTGCCACATTAGTTTAAAACCTCCCCAACAGTGTTAGCAAAAGCACCCCCTTGGCAGCCATTTGTAATGTCCCTCAGTCTCACAATGGCAGCCATTTGTAGTGTCCCTCAGTCTCACAATGGCAGCCATTTGTAGTGACCCTCGGTCTCACAGTGGCAGCCATTTGTAGTGTCCCTCAGTCTCACAATGGCAGCCATTTGTAGTGTCCCTCAGCCTCACAATGGCAGCCATTTGTAGTGTCCCTCGGTCTCACAATGGCAGCCATTTGTAGTGTCCCTCAGCCTCACAATGGCAGCCATTTGTAGTGTCCCTCAGTCTCACAATGGCAGCCATTTGTAGTGACCCTCGGTCTCACAGTGGCAGCCATTTGTAGTGTCCCTCAGTCTCACAACGGCAGCCATTTGTAATGCCCCTCAATCTCACAATGATATCCATTTGTAGGGTCTCCACACTGACAGCCAATCATATTGTCCATCAGTCCCACTCTAGCAGTCATTCATAGTGTCCATCGGTCCCACTATGGCAGCCATTTGTAGTGTCCATCAGTCGCACACTGGCAGCCATTCGTAGTGCCCATCAATCGCACACTGGCAGCCATTTGTAGTGTCCATCAGTCCTTTTCTGGCAGCCATTTGTAGTGTCCATCAGTCCTTTTCTGGCAGCCATTTGTAGTGCCCATCAGTCCCACTCTGGCAGCCATTTGTAGTGCCCATCAGTCCCACACTGGCAGCCATTTGTAGTGTCCATCAGTCCCACTCTGGCAGCCATTTGTAGTGCCCATCAGTCCCACTCTGGCAGCCATTTGTAGTGTCCATTGATTCTGCAAATATAAATGCCCCTGAGCTCAAACCTATCTCAGAACTGACCTAAACTACGCCCCAGGAATGAACTTTGCCACAATTCTGTCAGACCACTGCATTTTCTCACAGCCTTCAGTGACTTAGTCTGTCTAAAGGAGCATCACACATCTATATACCTGACTAAATTACATCACACATCTATATACCTGACTAAATTACATCACACATCTATATACCTGACTAAATTACATCACACATCTATATACCTGACTAAACTACATCACACATCTATATACCTGACTAAATTACATCACACATCTATATACCTGACTAAATTACATCACACATCTATATACCTGACTAAATTTGACACTGAGGCACATTCAGTGCCCTGCTCACACTCACCTGCTCACACTCACCTGCTCACACTCAGTGCCCTGTTCACACTCAGGGCCTAGTTCACACTCTCAGTGCCCCGTTCACACTCAGTGCCCAGTTCACACTCTCAGTGCCCTGCGCACACTCAGGGCCCAGTTCACACTCAGGGCCCTGTTCACACTCAGGGCCCTGTTCACACTCAGTGCCCTGCGCACACTCAGGGCCCAGTTCACACACTCAGTGCCCCGTTCACACTCAGTGCCCCGTTCACACTCAGTGCCCCGTTCACACTCAGGGCCCAGTTCACACTCAGGGCCATGTTCACACTCAGGGCCCAGTTCACACTCAGGGCCATGTTCACACTCAGGGCCATGTTCACACTCAGGGCCATGTTCACACTCAGGGCCCAGTTCACACTCAGGGCCCAGTTCACACTCAGGACCATGTTCACACTCAGGGCCATGTTCACACTCAGGGCCATGTTCACACTCAGGGCCCAGTTCACACTCAGGGCCATGTTCACACTCAGGGCCCGGTTAACACTCAGGGCCCGGTTCACACTCAGGGCCATGTTCACACTCAGGGCCATGTTCACACTCAGGGCCATGTTCACACTCAGGGCCATGCTCACACTCAGGGCCCAGTTCACACTCAGGGCCCAGTTCACACTCAGGGCCCAGTTCACACTCAGTAGCCTGTTCACACTCAGTAGCCTGTTCACACTCAGGGCCCAGTTCACACTCAGGGCCCAGTTCACACTCAGGGCCCAGTTCACACTCTCAGCACCCTGCGCACACTCAGGGCCCAGTTCACACTCAGGGCCCAGTTCACACTCGGGGCCCAGTTCACACTCTCAGCGCCCTGCGCACACTCAGTACCCTGTTCACACTCAGTGCCCTGTTCACACTCAGGGCCCTGTTCACACTCAGGGCCCTGTTCACACTCAGGGCCCTGTTCACACTCAGGGCCCAGTTCACACTCTCAGCACCCTGCGCACACTCAGGGCCCCGTTCACACTCAGGGCCCCGTTCACACTCAGGGCCCCGTTCACACTCAGGGCCCCGTTCACACTCAGGGCCCAGTTCACACTTACCTTCGGCCTCTTCCACCTGATGCCGTAGGTTTTTGAGGTGCCGGGCCCCAGCTCCTTGAACCCAAGGATGGAGGGCCCGACGGGAAAGTGGGGGTCCACAAACTGAACGCCTCGGTCAAGGCAGTCGTCGCGTAGCGTCTCGTAGTCCTGCCCGAGGTACTTGAAGGCCTGATCGTGGTTGCCCGCCCCGAGCTGCTTCTGCCTTTGCTTGTAGACTCGAGCCGCCACCCCAGAATACATCACTGCCACCACACGCCCTGGGCCGACCAATCAGAGAACAGACGCACCTAAAACAGACAAACATGGGGTGGAACAGCCAGTGAGAAAGAGACGCGCTGAACGCGGCCCAGATACTTCGCAAAATGCCCGTTAATCAGCTCTCAGAGAGCCGCATGTTCAGGCGCACGCCACATTTACGCAAAGGCAGTGGCGGGGTGGGTCCGAGACAGCGAACATCGACGGGACAGTCGGCAGGAACGGTCCTTTGGCTGGTTGGCAGAATGGGGCGAGAGTGCCAAGGGTTTCAGTGCCACGGCTGCCAACTTTTTACTTTTTAAATAAATGACTTGGATGAACGCCGTGGAATCCATACAGTGTAGCAGGGGGCCAATCGGCCCATTGGGTACGTACCGACCCTCCGATAGAGCGTCCGACCAAGGCCCAGGCCTATCCCTGTATTCCCACCCAACCTGCACATCTTAAACACTAAGGGACAATTTAGCACGGCCAATCCACCTAACCTGTACATCTTTGGGCACTAAGGGGCAATTTAGCACGGCCAATCCACCTAACCTGTACATCTTTGGGCACTAAGGGACACTTTAGCACGGCCAGTCCACCCAACCTGCACATCTTTGAACACTAAGGGGCAATTTAGCACGGGCAATCCACCCAACCTGCACATCTTTGGACACTAAGGGGCAATTTAGCACGGCCAATCAACCCAACCTGCACATCTTTGAACACTAAGGGGCAATTTAGCACGGGCAATCCACCTAACCTGCACATCTTTGGACACTAAGGGGCAATTTAGCACGGCCAATCCACCTAACCCGCACATCTATGAGCACTAAGGGACAATTTAGCACAGCCAATCCACCTAACCTGCACATCTTTGAGCACTAAGGGACAATTTAGCACGGCCAATCCACCTAACCTGCACATCTTTGAGCACTAAGGGACAATTTAGCACAGCCAATCCACCTAACCTGCACATCTTTGGACACTAAGGGGCAATTTAGCACGGCCAATCCACCCGACCCGCACATCTTTGGACTGTGGGAGGAAACCGGAGCACCCGGAGGAAAGCCACGTAGACACGGGGGGAGAACGTGCAAACTCCGCACAGTCAGTGACCCAAGCCGGGAATCGAACCCGGGTCCCAGGCTCCGTGAGGGAGGGGCTCTGACCCAACGTGGATGAAGGGATTTAGGGTACAGTTCCTAAAGTTGCTGACAACACAAAGATAGGTGGGACAGTAAGATGTGAAGAGGACGTAAAGGAGGCTACGCTGGGACATGGGTGGATTAAGAGAGTGGGCAAACCTCTGAGGAGTGGAGCGCGATGGGGGAGAATGTGAAATGGCCCATTTGAAAAAGAAAATCGCTTATTGTAACTTCAATGAAGTTACTGTGAAAAGCCCCTAGTCGCCACATTCCGGCGCCTGTACAGAGTCACTGTTTATTCAGGGTGAGGATCACTCACTGTGTAACTGTACAGAGTCAGTGTTTATTCAGCAGGGTGAGGATCACTCACTGTGTAACTGTACTGAGTCACTGTTTATTCAGCAGGGTGAGGATCACTCACTGTGTAACTGTACAGAGTCACTGTTTATTCAGCAGGGTGAGGATCACTCACTGTGTAACTGTACAGAGTCACTGTTTATTCAGCAGGGTGAGGATCACTCACTGTGTAACTGTACAGAGTCACTGTTTATTCAGCAGGGTGAGGATCACTCACTGTGTAACTGTACAGAGTCACTGTTTATTCAGCAGGGTGAAGATCACTCACTGTGTAACTGTACAGAGTCACTGTTTATTCAGCAGGGTGAGGATCACTCACTGTGTAACTGTACAGAGTCACTGTTTATTCAGGGTGAGGATCACTCACTGTGTAACTGTACAGAGTCACTGTTTATTCAGCAGGGTGAGGGTCACTCACTGTGTAACTGTACAGAGTCACTGTTTATTCAGCAGGGTGAGGATCACTCACTGTGTAACTGTACAGAGTCACTGTTTATTCAGCAGGGTGAGGATCACTCACTGTGTAACTGTACAGAGTCACTGTTTATTCAGCAGGGTGAGGATCACTCACTGGGTAACTGTACAGAGTCACTGTTTATTCAGCAGGGTGAGGATCACTCACTGTGTAACTGTACAGAGTCACTGTTTATTCAGGGTGAGGATCACTCACTGTGTAACTCTACAGAGTCACTGTTTATTCAGCAGGGTGAGGGTCACTCACTGTAACTGTACAGAGTCACTGTTTATTCAGCAGGGTGAGGATCACTCACTGTGTAACTGTACAGAGTCACTGTTTATTCAGGGTGAGGATCACTCACTGTGTAACTGTGCAGAGGCACTGTTTATTCAGTAGGGTGAGGATCACTCACTGTGTAACTGTACAGAGTCACTGTTTATTCAGCAGGGTGAGGATCACTCACTGTGTAACTGTACAGAGTCACTGTTTATTCAGGGTGAGGATCACTCACTGTGTAACTGTGCAGAGGCACTGTTTATTCAGTAGGGTGAGGATCACTCACCGTGTAACTGTACAGAGTCACTGTTTATTCAGCAGAGTGAGGGTCACTCACTGTGTAACTGTACAGACTCACTGTTTATTCAGCAGGGTGAGGATCACTCACTGTGTAACTGTACAGAGTCACTGTTTATTCAGCAGGGTGAGGATCGCTCACTGTGTAACTGTACAGAGACACTGTTTATTCAGGGTGAGGATCACTCACTGTGTAACTTTACAGAGACACTGTTTATTCAGCAGGGTGAGGATCACTCACTGTGTAACTGTACAGTCACTGTTTATTCAGCAGGGTGAGGATCACTCACTGTGTAACTGTAGAGAGTCACTGTTTATTCAGCAGGGTGAGGGTCACTCACTGTGTAACTGTACAGAGTCACTGTTTATTCAGCAGGGTGAGGATCACTCACTGTGTAACTGTACAGTGTCACTGTTTATTCAGCAGGGTGAGGATCACTCACTGTGTAACTGTACAGAGTCACTGTTTATTCAGGGTGAGGATCACTCACTGTGTAACTGTACAGAGTCACTGTTTATTCAGCAGGGTGAGAGTCACTCACTGTGTAACTGTACAGAGTCACTGTTTATTCAGCAGGGTGAGAGTCACTCACTGTGTAACTGTACAGAGTCACTGTTTATTCAGCAGGGTGAGGATCACTCACTGTGTAACTGTACAGAGTCACTGTTTATTCAGCAGGGTGAGGATCACTCACTGTGTAACTGTACAGAGTCACTGTTTATTCAGCAGGGTGAGGATCACTCACTGTGTAACTGTACAGAGTCACTGTTTATTCAGCAGGGTGAGGATCACTCACTGTGTAACTGTACAGAGTCACTGTTTATTCAGGGTGAGGGTCACTCACTGTGTAACTGTACAGAGTGACTGTTTATTCAGCAGGGTGAGGATCACTCACTGTGTAACTGTACAGAGTCACTGTTTATTCAGCAGGGTGAGGATCACTCACTGTGTAACTGTACAGAGTCACTGTTTATTCAGCAGGGTGAGGGTCACTCACTGTAACTGTACAGAGTCACTGTTTATTCAGCAGGGTGAGGATCACTCACTGTGTAACTGTACAGAGTCACTGTTTATTCAGCAGGGTGAGGATCACTCACTGTGTAACTGTACAGAGTCACTGTTTATTCAGGGTGAGGATCACTCACTGTGTAACTGTACAGAGTCACTGTTTATTCAGGGTGAGGATCACTCACTGTGTAACTGTACAGAGTCACTGTTTATTCAGCAGGGTGAGGATCACTCACTGTGTAACTGTACAGAGTCACTGTTTATTCAGCAGGGTGAGGATCACTCACTGTGTAACTGTACAGAGTCACTGTTTATTCAGCAGGGTGAGGATCACTCACTGTGTAACTGTATAGAGTCACTGTTTATTCAGCAGGGTGAGGATCACTCACTGTGTAACTGTACAGAGTCACTGTTTATTCAGCAGGGTGAGGATCACTCACTGTGTAACTGTACAGAGACACTGTTTATTCAGCAGGGTGAGGATCACTCACTGTGTAACTGTACAGAGTCACTGTTTATTCAGCAGGGTGAGGGTCACTCACTGTAACTGTACAGAGTCACTGTTTATTCAGCAGGGTGAAGATCACTCACTGTGTAACTGTACAGAGTCACTGTTTATTCAGCAGGGTGAGGATCACTCACTGTGTAACTGTACAGAGTCACTGTTTATTCAGGGTGAGGATCACTCACTGTGTAACTGTACAGAGTCACTGTTTATTCAGCAGGGTGAGGATCACTCACTGTGTAACTGTACAGAGTCACTGTTTATTCAGCAGGGTGAGGATCACTCACTGTGTAACTGTACAGAGTCACTGTTTATTCAGCAGGGTGAGGATCACTCACTGTGTAACTGTACAGAGTCACTGTTTATTCAGGGTGAGGGTCACTCACTGTGTAACTGTACAGAGTGACTGTTTATTCAGCAGGGTGAGGATCACTCACTGTGTAACTGTACAGAGTCACTGTTTATTCAGCAGGGTGAGGATCACTCACTGTGTAACTCTACAGAGTCACTGTTTATTCAGCAGGGTGAGGATCACTCACTGTGTAACTGTACAGAGTCACTGTTTATTCAGCAGGGTGAGGATCACTCACTGTGTAACTCTACAGAGTCACTGTTTATTCAGCAGGGTGAGGGTCACTCACTGTAACTGTACAGAGTCACTGTTTATTCAGCAGGGTGAGGATCACTCACTGTGTAACTGTACAGAGTCACTGTTTATTCAGCAGGGTGAGGATCACTCACTGTGTAACTGTACAGAGTCACTGTTTATTCAGGGTGAGGATCACTCACTGTGTAACTGTACAGAGTCACTGTTTATTCAGGGTGAGGATCACTCACTGTGTAACTGTACAGAGTCACTGTTTATTCAGCAGGGTGAGGATCACTCACTGTGTAACTGTACAGAGTCACTGTTTATTCAGCAGGGTGAGGATCACTCACTGTGTAACTGTACAGAGTCACTGTTTATTCAGCAGGGTGAGGATCACTCACTGTGTAACTGTATAGAGTCACTGTTTATTCAGCAGGGTGAGGATCACTCACTGTGTAACTGTACAGAGTCACTGTTTATTCAGCAGGGTGAGGATCACTCACTGTGTAACTGTACAGAGTCACTGTTTATTCAGCAGGGTGAGGATCGCTCACTGTGTAACTGTACAGAGTCACTGTTTATTCAGCAGGGTGAGGATCACTCACTGTGTAACTGTACACAGTCACTGTTTATTCAGGGTGAGGATCACTCACTGTGTAACTGCACAGAGTCACTGTTTATTCAGCAGGGTGAGGATCTCTCACTGTGTAACTGTACAGAGTCACTGTTTATTCAGCAGGGTGAGGGTCGCTCACTGTGTAACTGTACAGAGTCACTGTTTATTCAGCAGGGTGAGGATCACTCACTGTGTAACTGTACAGAGTCACTGTTTATTCAGCAGGGTGAGGATCACTCACTGTGTAACTGTACAGAGTCACTGTTTATTCAGCAGGGTGAGGATCACTCACTGTGTAACTGAACAGAGTCACTGTTTATTCAGCAGGGTGAGGATCACTCACTGTGTAACTGTACAGAGTCACTGTTTATTCAGCAGGGTGAGGATCACTCACTGTGTAACTGTACAGAGTCACTGTTTATTCAGCAGGGTGAGGATCACTCACTGTGTAACTGTACAGAGTCACTGTTTATTCAGCAGGGTGAGGATCACTCACTGTGTAACTGTACAGAGTCACTGTTTATTCAGCAGGGTGAGGATCACTCACTGGGTAACTGTACAGAGTCACTGTTTATTCAGCAGGGTGAGGATCACTCACTGTGTAACTGTACAGAGTCACTGTTTATTCAGGGTGAGGATCACTCACTGTGTAACTCTACAGAGTCACTGTTTATTCAGCAGGGTGAGGGTCACTCACTGTAACTGTACAGAGTCACTGTTTATTCAGCAGGGTGAGGATCACTCACTGTGTAACTGTACAGAGTCACTGTTTATTCAGGGTGAGGATCACTCACTGTGTAACTGTGCAGAGGCACTGTTTATTCAGTAGGGTGAGGATCACTCACTGTGTAACTGTACAGAGTCACTGTTTATTCAGCAGGGTGAGGATCACTCACTGTGTAACTGTACAGAGTCACTGTTTATTCAGGGTGAGGATCACTCACTGTGTAACTGTGCAGAGGCACTGTTTATTCAGTAGGGTGAGGATCACTCACCGTGTAACTGTACAGAGTCACTGTTTATTCAGCAGAGTGAGGGTCACTCACTGTGTAACTGTACAGACTCACTGTTTATTCAGCAGGGTGAGGATCACTCACTGTGTAACTGTACAGAGCCACTGTTTATTCAGCGGGGTGAGGGTCACTCTCTGTGTAACTGTACAGAGTCACTGTTTATTCAGCAGGGTGAGGATCACTCACTGTGTAACTGTACAGAGTCACTGTTTATTCAGCAGGGTGAGGATCACTCACTGTGTAACTGTACAGAGTCACTGTTTATTCAGCAGGGTGAGGGTCACTCACTGTGTAACTGTACAGAGTCACTGTTTATTCAGCAGGGTGAGGATCGCTCACTGTGTAACTGTACAGAGACACTGTTTATTCAGGGTGAGGATCACTCACTGTGTAACTTTACAGAGACACTGTTTATTCAGCAGGGTGAGGATCACTCACTGTGTAACTGTACAGTCACTGTTTATTCAGCAGGGTGAGGATCACTCACTGTGTAACTGTAGAGAGTCACTGTTTATTCAGCAGGGTGAGGGTCACTCACTGTGTAACTGTACAGAGTCACTGTTTATTCAGCAGGGTGAGGATCACTCACTGTGTAACTGTACAGTGTCACTGTTTATTCAGCAGGGTGAGGATCACTCACTGTGTAACTGTACAGAGTCACTGTTTATTCAGGGTGAGGATCACTCACTGTGTAACTGTACAGAGTCACTGTTTATTCAGCAGGGTGAGAGTCACTCACTGTGTAACTGTACAGAGTCACTGTTTATTCAGCAGGGTGAGAGTCACTCACTGTGTAACTGTACAGAGTCACTGTTTATTCAGCAGGGTGAGGATCACTCACTGTGTAACTGTACAGAGTCACTGTTTATTCAGCAGGGTGAGGATCACTCACTGTGTAACTGTACAGAGTCACTGTTTATTCAGCAGGGTGAGGATCACTCACTGTGTAACTGTACAGAGTCACTGTTTATTCAGCAGGGTGAGGATCACTCACTGTGTAACTGTACAGAGTCACTGTTTATTCAGGGTGAGGGTCACTCACTGTGTAACTGTACAGAGTGACTGTTTATTCAGCAGGGTGAGGATCACTCACTGTGTAACTGTACAGAGTCACTGTTTATTCAGCAGGGTGAGGATCACTCACTGTGTAACTCTACAGAGTCACTGTTTATTCAGCAGGGTGAGGGTCACTCACTGTAACTGTACAGAGTCACTGTTTATTCAGCAGGGTGAGGATCACTCACTGTGTAACTGTACAGAGTCACTGTTTATTCAGCAGGGTGAGGATCACTCACTGTGTAACTGTACAGAGTCACTGTTTATTCAGGGTGAGGATCACTCACTGTGTAACTGTACAGAGTCACTGTTTATTCAGGGTGAGGATCACTCACTGTGTAACTGTACAGAGTCACTGTTTATTCAGCAGGGTGAGGATCACTCACTGTGTAACTGTACAGAGTCACTGTTTATTCAGCAGGGTGAGGATCACTCACTGTGTAACTGTACAGAGTCACTGTTTATTCAGCAGGGTGAGGATCACTCACTGTGTAACTGTATAGAGTCACTGTTTATTCAGCAGGGTGAGGATCACTCACTGTGTAACTGTACAGAGTCACTGTTTATTCAGCAGGGTGAGGATCACTCACTGTGTAACTGTACAGAGACACTGTTTATTCAGCAGGGTGAGGATCACTCACTGTGTAACTGTACAGAGTCACTGTTTATTCAGCAGGGTGAGGATCACTCACTGTAACTGTACAGAGTCACTGTTTATTCAGCAGGGTGAAGATCACTCACTGTGTAACTGTACAGAGTCACTGTTTATTCAGCAGGGTGAGGATCACTCACTGTGTAACTGTACAGAGTCACTGTTTATTCAGGGTGAGGATCACTCACTGTGTAACTGTACAGAGTCACTGTTTATTCAGCAGGGTGAGGATCACTCACTGTGTAACTGTACAGAGTCACTGTTTATTCAGCAGGGTGAGGATCACTCACTGTGTAACTGTACAGAGTCACTGTTTATTCAGCAGGGTGAGGATCACTCACTGTGTAACTGTACAGAGTCACTGTTTATTCAGGGTGAGGGTCACTCACTGTGTAACTGTACAGAGTGACTGTTTATTCAGCAGGGTGAGGATCACTCACTGTGTAACTGTACAGAGTCACTGTTTATTCAGCAGGGTGAGGATCACTCACTGTGTAACTCTACAGAGTCACTGTTTATTCAGCAGGGTGAGGATCACTCACTGTGTAACTGTACAGAGTCACTGTTTATTCAGCAGGGTGAGGATCACTCACTGTGTAACTCTACAGAGTCACTGTTTATTCAGCAGGGTGAGGGTCACTCACTGTAACTGTACAGAGTCACTGTTTATTCAGCAGGGTGAGGATCACTCACTGTGTAACTGTACAGAGTCACTGTTTATTCAGCAGGGTGAGGATCACTCACTGTGTAACTGTACAGAGTCACTGTTTATTCAGGGTGAGGATCACTCACTGTGTAACTGTACAGAGTCACTGTTTATTCAGGGTGAGGATCACTCACTGTGTAACTGTACAGAGTCACTGTTTATTCAGCAGGGTGAGGATCACTCACTGTGTAACTGTACAGAGTCACTGTTTATTCAGCAGGGTGAGGATCACTCACTGTGTAACTGTATAGAGTCACTGTTTATTCAGCAGGGTGAGGATCACTCACTGTGTAACTGTACAGAGTCACTGTTTATTCAGCAGGGTGAGGATCACTCACTGTGTAACTGTACAGAGTCACTGTTTATTCAGCAGGGTGAGGATCGCTCACTGTGTAACTGTACAGAGTCACTGTTTATTCAGCAGGGTGAGGATCACTCACTGTGTAACTGTACACAGTCACTGTTTATTCAGGGTGAGGATCACTCACTGTGTAACTGCACAGAGTCACTGTTTATTCAGCAGGGTGAGGATCACTCACTGTGTAACTGTACAGAGTCACTGTTTATTCAGCAGGGTGAGGGTCGCTCACTGTGTAACTGTACAGAGTCACTGTTTATTCAGCAGGGTGAGGATCACTCACTGTGTAACTGTACAGAGTCACTGTTTATTCAGCAGGGTGAGGATCACTCACTGTGTAACTGTACAGAGTCACTGTTTATTCAGCAGGGTGAGGATCACTCACTGGGTAACTGTACAGAGTCACTGTTTATTCAGCAGGGTGAGGATCACTCACTGTGTAACTGTACAGAGTCACTGTTTATTCAGGGTGAGGATCACTCACTGTGTAACTGTGCAGAGGCACTGTTTATTCAGCAGGGTGAGGATCACTCACTGTGTAACTGTACAGAGTCACTGTTTATTCAGCAGGGTGAGGATCACTCACTGTGTAACTGTACAGAGTCACTGTTTATTCAGGGTGAGGATCACTCACTGTGTAACTGTGCAGAGGCACTGTTTATTCAGTAGGGTGAGGATCACTCACCGTGTAACTGTACAGAGTCACTGTTTATTCAGCAGAGTGAGGGTCACTCACTGTGTAACTGTACAGACTCACTGTTTATTCAGCAGGGTGAGGATCACTCACTGTGTAACTGTAGAGAGTCACTGTTTATTCAGCAGGGTGAGGATCACTCACTGTGTAACTGTACAGAGTCACTGTTTATTCAGCAGGGTGAGGATCGCTCACTGTGTAACTGTACAGAGTCACTGTTTATTCAGGGTGAGGATCACTCACTGTGTAACTTTACAGAGACACTTTATTCAGCAGGGTGAGGATCACTCACTGTGTAACTGTACAGTCACTGTTTATTCAGCAGGGTGAGGATCACTCACTGTGTAACTGTAGAGAGTCACTGTTTATTCAGCAGGGTGAGGGTCACTCACTGTGTAACTGTACAGAGTCACTGTTTATTCAGCAGGGTGAGAGTCACTCACTGTGTAACTGTACAGAGTCACTGTTTATTCAGCAGGGTGAGGATCACTCACTGTGTAACTGTACAGAGTCACTGTTTATTCAGCAGGGTGAGGATCACTCACTGTGTAACTGTACAGAGTCACTGTTTATTCAGCAGGGTGAGGATCACTCACTGTGTAACTGTACAGTCACTGTTTATTCAGCAGGGTGAGGATCACTCACTGTGTAACTGTAGAGAGTCACTGTTTATTCAGCAGGGTGAGGGTCACTCACTGTGTAACTGTACAGAGTCACTGTTTATTCAGCAGGGTGAGAGTCACTCACTGTGTAACTGTACAGAGTCACTGTTTATTCAGCAGGGTGAGGATCGCTCACTGTGTAACTGTACAGAGTCACTGTTTATTCAGCAGGGTGAGGATCGCTCACTGTGTAACTGTACAGAGTCACTGTTTATTCAGCAGGGTGAGGATCACTCACTGTGTAACTCTACAGAGTCACTGTTTATTCAGCAGGGTGAGGGTCACTCACTGTAACTGTACAGAGTCACTGTTTATTCAGCAGGGTGAGGATCACTCACTGTGTAACTGTACAGAGTCACTGTTTATTCAGCAGGGTGAGGATCACTCACTGTGTAACTGTACAGAGTCACTGTTTATTCAGGGTGAGGATCACTCACTGTGTAACTGTACAGAGTCACTGTTTATTCAGGGTGAGGATCACTCACTGTGTAACTGTACAGAGTCACTGTTTATTCAGCAGGGTGAGGATCACTCACTGTGTAACTGTACAGAGTCACTGTTTATTCAGCAGGGTGAGGATCACTCACTGTGTAACTGTACAGAGTCACTGTTTATTCAGCAGGGTGAGGATCACTCACTGTGTAACTGTATAGAGTCACTGTTTATTCAGCAGGGTGAGGATCACTCACTGTGTAACTGTACAGAGTCACTGTTTATTCAGCAGGGTGAGGATCACTCACTGTGTAACTGTACAGAGTCACTGTTTATTCAGCAGGGTGAGGATCGCTCACTGTGTAACTGTACAGAGTCACTGTTTATTCAGCAGGGTGAGGATCACTCACTGTGTAACTGTACACAGTCACTGTTTATTCAGGGTGAGGATCACTCACTGTGTAACTGCACAGAGTCACTGTTTATTCAGCAGGGTGAGGATCTCTCACTGTGTAACTGTACAGAGTCACTGTTTATTCAGCAGGGTGAGGGTCGCTCACTGTGTAACTGTACAGAGTCACTGTTTATTCAGCAGGGTGAGGATCACTCACTGTGTAACTGTACAGAGTCACTGTTTATTCAGCAGGGTGAGGATCACTCTCTGTGTAACTGTACAGAGCCACTGTTTATTCAGCAGGGTGAGGATAACTCACTGTGTAACTGTACAGAGTCACTGTTTATTCAGCAGGGTGAGGATCACTCACTGTGTAACTGTACAGAGTCACTGTTTATTCAGCAGGGTGAGGATCCCGCACTGTGTAACTGTACAGAGTCACTGTTTATTCAGCAGGGTGAGGATCACTCACTGTGTAACTGTACAGAGTCACTGTTTATTCAGCAGGGTGAGGATCACTCACTGTGTAACTGTACAGAGTCACTGTTTATTCAGCAGGGTGAGGATCGCTCACTGTGTAACTGTACAGAGCCACTGTTTATTCAGCAGGGTGAGGATCACTCACTGTGTAACTGTACAGAGTCACTGTTTATTCAGGGTGTGGGTCACTCACTGTGTAACTGTACAGTCACTGTTTATTCAGCAGGGTGAGGATCACTCACTGTGTAACTGTACAGAGTCACTGTTTATTCAGCAGGGTGAGGATCGCTCACTGTGTAACTGTACAGAGTCACTGTTTATTCAGGGTGAGGATCACTCACTGTGTAACTGTACAGAGCCACTGTTTATTCAGCAGGGTGAGGATCACTCACTGTGTAACTGTACAGAGTCACTGTTTATTCAGCAGGGTGAGGATCACTCACTGTGTAACTGTACAGAGTCACTGTTTATTCAGCAGGGTGAGGATCAGTCACTGTGTAACTGTACAGAGTCAGTGTTTATTCAGCAGGGTGAGGATCACTCACTGTGTAACTGTACAGAGTCACTGTTTATTCAGGGTGAGGATCACTCACTGTGTAACTGTACAGAGTCACTGTTTATTCAGCAGGGTGAGGATCACTCACTGTGTAACTGTACAGAGTCACTGTTTATTCAGCAGGGTGAGGATCACTCACTGTGTAACTGTACAGAGTCACTGTTTATTCAGCAGGGTGAGGGTCACTCACTGTGTAACTGTACAGAGTCACTGTTTATTCAGCAGGGTGAGGATCACTCACTGTGTAACTGTACAGAGTCACTGTTTATTCAGCAGGGTGAGGATCACTCACTGTGTAACTGTACAGAGTCACTGTTTATTCAGGGTGAGGGTCACTCACTGTGTAACTGTACAGAGTCACTGTTTATTCAGCAGGGTGAGGATCACTCACTGTGTAACTGTACAGAGTCACTGTTTATTCAGCAGGGTGAGGATCGCTCACTGTGTAACTGTACAGAGTCACTGTTTATTCAGGGTGAGGATCACTCACTGTGTAACTGTACAGAGTCACTGTTTATTCAGCAGGGTGAGGGTCACTCACTGTGTAACTGTACAGAGTCACTGTTTATTCAGCAGGGTGAGGATCGCTCACTGTGTAACTGTACAGAGTCACTGTTTATTCAGCAGGGGGAGGGTCACTCACTGTGTAACTGTACAGAGTC
The DNA here is from genome assembly GCF_902713615.1 of Scyliorhinus canicula. NCBI lineage: Eukaryota > Metazoa > Chordata > Chondrichthyes > Carcharhiniformes > Scyliorhinidae > Scyliorhinus > Scyliorhinus canicula. The sequence goes on along the minus strand of NC_052176.1, from coordinate 4,622,192 downwards.
ACTGTTTATTCAGCAGGGTGAGGATCGCTCACTGTGTAACTGTACAGAGTCACTGTTTATTCAGCAGGGTGAGGATCACTCACTGTGTAACTGTACAGAGTCACTGTTTATTCAGCAGGGTGAGGATCACTCACTGTGTAACTGTACAGAGTCACTGTTTATTCAGCAGGGTGAGGATCACTCACTGTGTAACTGTACAGAGTCACTGTTTATTCAGGGTGAGGATCACTCACTGTGTAACTGTACAGAGTCACTGTTTATTCAGCAGGGTGAGGGTCACTCACTGGGTAACTGTACAGAGTCACTGTTTATTCAGCAGGGTGAGGGTCACTCACTGTGTAACTGTACAGAGTCACTGTTTATTCAGGGTGAGGGTCACTCACTGTGTAACTGTACAGAGTCACTGTTTATTCAGCAGGGTGAGGATCGCTCACTGTGTAACTGTACAGAGTCACTGTTTATTCAGCAGGGTGAGGATCACTCACTGTGTAACTGTACAGAGTCACTGTTTATTCAGCAGGGTGAGGATCACTCACTGTGTAACTGTACAGAGTCACTGTTTATTCAGCAGGGTGAGGATCACTCACTGTGTAACTGTACAGAGTCACTGTTTATTCAGCAGGGTGAGGATCACTCACTGTGTAACTGTACAGAGTCACTGTTGAGGCAGCCGGCAAAAGCCACTTCTCCCCGCCTCCCCCAGCACTCGGCCATCCAGCCGAATAGCCCTCAGGCGCCACCTTAACACAGCGCTGCAAGACCGACCTTACTGCTGAATGCGGTCAAAGTGACCTGTTGCCAGGCAACGACTGAAGCGGGGGGGGGGGGGAATATCCGACGAAAGGGGCCGTCCCAAAATGACGTCTGTGCGGCCCAGTCACCGAAGCAGCAAGAGTTGAGGTTCTAACGTTGCGCAATGCTCCCGGTTGAATAGCCTTGAGCAACTCCTCATCCTCTTCTGCGGTGGGTGCCGTCGCAATGCAGGTTGCGTCAGGTGGCAAAGAGGCACAGGGCGCTCCGCCTGATTAGGAAACCTCCTCTCAGTCCGCCCGTCGTGCCCCGCCTGCAGTGACAGCGATCATTGTGGAGTGCAGGGCAGGACGTGCGGCCTGTTTACACAGGGCGCCGAATAACCCTCGCAGTAAACGCACAACCAAACAGGAGAAAATTCCAGTCGGAGAACGAGAGGGGATCGGATTGAAACGTTAACGATCTTGAGGGGCGGGTGGGGGGTGGGGGGGGGGGGGGGGCTTGATCTAGTGCATTCTGGGATTCCCCCTGTGGGAGAGACTAGATTTGTTTATTGTCACGTGTACCGCGGTACAGTGAAAAGTATTTTTCTGCCAGCAGCTCAAACTGACGGGGCGGCACGGTGGTTAGCACTGTGGCTTCACAGCGCCAGGGTCCCAGGTTCGATTCCCGAGCTTGTCTGCGCGGAGTCTGCACGTTCTCCCCCCCCCCCGTGTCTGCGTGGGGTTTCCTCCGGGTGCTCCGGTTTCCTCCCACAACTCCCGAAAGACGTGCCTTTTTAAAAAAAAATAAATTTAGAGTACCCAATTCATTTTTCCCCAATTAAGGGGCAATTTAGCGTGGCCAATCCACCTACCCTGCACATCTTTGGGTTGTGGGGGCGAAACCCACGCAGACACGGGGAGAATGTGCAAACTCCACACGGACGGTGACCCAGGGATCGAACCTGGGACCTCGGCGCCGTGAGGCAGCAGGGCTAACCCACTGTGCCACCGTGCTGCCCCCGAAAGACGTGCGTGTTGGGTGAATCGGACATTCTGAATTCTCCCTCTGTGACCCGAACAGGCGCCGGAATGTGGCGACGAGGGGATTTTCACAGCAACGCCATTGCAGCGTTAATGTCAGCCGACTTGTGGCACTAAAGATTATGATTATAAAAAGATCATTAAGTGCATGAAAAGAAAATAAAATAAAAGGAAAATACATAATAGGGCAACACAAGGTACACAATGTAAATACATAAACACCAGCATCGGGTGAAGCATACAGGGGTGTAGTGTTAATGAGGTCAGTCCATAAGAGGGTCGTTTAGGAGTCTGGTAACAGCGGAAGAAGCTGTTTTTGAGTCTGTTTGTGCGTGTTCTCAGACTTCTGTATCTCCTGCCCGATGGAAGAAGTTGGAAGAGTGAGTAAGCCGGGTGGGATGGGGTCTTTGATTATGCTGCCCGCTTTCCCCAGGCAGCGGGAGGTGTAGATGGAGTCAATGGATGGGAGGCAGGTTCGTGTGATGGACTGGGCTGTGTTCCCGACTCTCTGAAGTTCCTTGCGGTCCTGGGCCGAGCAGTTGCCATACCCAGGCTGCGATGCAGCCCGATAGGATGCTTTCTATGGGGCATCTGTAAAAGTTGGTAAGGGTTAATGTGGACATGCCGAATTTCCTTAGTTTCCTGAGGAAGTCTAGGCCCTGTTGTGCTTTCTTGGTGATAGCGTCGACGTGAGTGGACCAGGACAGATTGTTGGTGATGTGCACCCCGAGGAATTTGAAGCTGTCAACCATCTCCATGGTTTACAGATAACGGGCCTGCTGTTTAATGTGGCAATCAGGACGTAGTTCCCCTCTTGGAAGGTTATAGGTCGATGGGATTCTCTCAGTTATAACCCACACCAGATCTACGGGGCCAGACCAATTCGCCTCCCTTGTGCCTCGCAAAACACGAGCTTCCCCGGGAAGGTGAGGTGTGGGGAGGGGCCTATCAGCGGAGTAAATGTGTCTTAAAAGCCGGCCCAGGCCGGTGCCGATCTTTAGTAGCCCCAGCTGGGACCTGGTGCGTGCGGTGTACGGAGTTTGCATCGTACAAAAGAAGTGTCTTTACGCGTTTTGGACTCTTCTGTGGCCGCTTAAATTGGCGACGAGGAGAAAACCATCGGAAGACGGTGTCATGTGAGAGTACCTTTAAGAAATGGGTGTTTATCAAATAGCCGTAGTGGGTGTACCTTTAAGAAATGGGTGTTTATCAAAAAGCTGCAGTGATGTCGGAGTGTGGGTGGAGCTGGGCTGTCTGTCTGCTTTACTTTCGCTTTGGGCTGTCAGCTACAGGGTGTGTTTGGTTTTCTTTTGCAGATTGGGAGCTGCCTCCAGAGAAACAAGGTGTAATTCTAATCTCTCTCTGTCTGACCTAATACAGCTAATCTAAAAGTGATAACCGCTCTCAGTCGAGAATTTAAACCTGTTGTCTTTCTGTAAAAAGGGTCTTTTGTCTCATGGATGTTGTCAGGAAAGATTAAGGGTTACTTACAGAGTACCGTATTCTTTGGCGGGGGAGTATTCTGTGTTGGCAGTTGCTAAGATGTTTACTGTGTGCGTTTAAAAGACATTAACTGGATTCATAGAATAAACATTGTTTTTCTTTAACCATAGTTTAGCTCTTTGCTGAGCCACACCTGTAAAGTGGGCCCTGTGCTCCCCGTGACTACAGTCTATTTAAAGTTATGGGTCAGATGAACGCTTTGGAATTCTCTAAACCCTGGCCCGTTAAAACGGTCATCTCCGATCGCAACACCGGAATAAGGTTCGGGCTAAATTCAAAATGCCGCCGGCGTTTGGAAGAATGGATGTGTTCGACGCCAGGGTGGGGGATTGGACGCAATACACAGAGCGAATGCGCGACTTTTTCAGGGCTCGCGCTACAGCTGCTGACGAGCGGCAGGCGGTAATTCTCTTGACTGCCTGTGGAGCCCCCATCTTCAGCGTGATTAGAAGGCCTCACGTACCCCGCAGCCCCGGACTCCGAGGCCTTTGAACGGCTGGCTGCACTAACGGCGAACCATCATGATCCTCCAAGCCCTCCTCTCAACGTGGAACGTTGCCGGTTTAAGACGGCTGAGAGGACCCCCCAGGGATGCCTGCCGCCGAAGCGTTTGAGGAAACCAGCTGGGTTCGGGGATTTTGAGCCTTCCCTTTCCCGAGATGCTCCAGGGTCGGTTGATTTGTGGCGGGAACAATATGGCGACCTGACGAAGGGTTACTGGCCGATCTATTGTTGGACCTGAAGAACAAAGAATAGTACAGCACAGGAACAGGCCCTTCGGCCCTCCAAGCCTGTACTGGTCAAGGTATCACCCTTGACCAAAACCCTAAAGAACAAAGAACAATACAGCACAGGAACAGGCCCTTCGGCCCTCCAAGCCTGTACTGGTCAAGGTATCACCCTTGACCAAAACCCTAAAGAACAAAGAACAATACAGCACAGGAACAGGCCCTTCGGCCCTCCAAGCCTGTACCGGTCATGATAAAAGTCCGTAGAAATTTCTCTTTTTGGGAAAGGGAGCAGAAGGAATTCCATGGGATGGAAGTGAACAGTGTGGGATATGCCCCCTCCCACTGTTTGACACCCCGCTCCCCCAGATTAGGAACCCCCGAGCCCCTGCCTTGGGGCGAACATCGCCGAGGCCAGGTCCATGGATCGAGGGGCCGAGTTAGCGCGGCAAGATACGTCCCCCCCCCCCCCGAAGCCGTAGAGGGGGGGGGGAGGGGGGGGGGGGGTCCACAGCAGGGACCACCATGACCCAGGCTAATCCTGAAGCGCAGCCGAAATATTACCAGGTCCGCCCGATCCCCTACTGGCGTAGGCCGAGGCAGAGTTCAGCCGGCTAGAGGGCCTCGGGATCATTCGACCGGTGAAGTTGGCCGATTGGGCAGCACCAGTAGTGCCCGTCCTCAAACGGGGCAAAAACTGTTCGACTTCATTTCCGAAGCTCGATCTGAATCGTGCATATCTTCAACAGGAATCGGACCCTGCGTGTGACCAGAAATGCCCACAGGAGCCTTTACGGATGCACGGGATTGTGTCGCCGTCCTGCGCCATTTTCAAGTGCGACATGAAACATATTCTGGGCATCTGCCACGTGTGGCGGTTTATTCGGATGACGGAGCAGAAACACTTGGGTAACTGGGGCTTTGCGCTCGCCCCTTTTCAGCGTCGGGCGGTCCGCGTCTAGACAGAGGAGTGCGTTTTCCCCGCCGGGGAGGTCATTTACTTGGGGCACCGCATGGATTGGGATGGACTACATCCCCAGAAGAGAAGGTACGAGCGATTCAACAGGCCCCCACGCCGGAGAACACAACCCAGCTGGGCTCGTTGCGGGTGAATTAGTCATCCGTAGCCTGGCACCCCCCCCCCCCCCCCCCGTGCGTCTGGCTAAGGAAAAACAGCCATGGGCGTGGGTAGCACCACAGGAAGGGGTGTTTACGCAGGTGAAAAAAAGCAATTGACTTCATCCGGCCTGTCTACGCACTGCGATCTCGCCAAACCCCTGGTAGTCATGTGCGATGCCTCACCGTACAACATGGGCGCCGCGTTGTCCCATCTCAGGGACAACGGGTAGCGAGCGACCGATTGCGTTTGCATCCAGCACACGGGTCGCGGCAGTGAGAAACTTCGTGCAAATTGAAAAAAGGAAGGCTCGGCTTTCGCAAGTCCGAAAGTTCCCTCCGTGCGTCGGCAGTCCGGCATTTTCCAGGAGGCAGCAGAAGTTCCCGCCCGCCGCGCCGGCTCACCCAGCCGAATAGCCAGGTCGGCCTCGGGTGCGGCCTCATGCCCGGATACTGCCCGTCCGATCCCGGGCTCCCTGTCTCTTGATTCTTGACGATGCCCGTTCCACAGGGCGTCGTCCGCCCGCTACTCCGAAGGCGGCGATCGAGAAACAGCGACTCCCGTTCAGCACGCACGGTGTTGGTCGCCGCCAACGACGCGCCCCTTACCAGCGAAGAGTGCGGGGGGGTCTCACGGAGGCAGACAGGGTGCGGCACATCTGCCAAGGCCCCCCGTGCCGCCCGCCTCCCAGCGGGCTGGCCAAAAGGGCCAGTGGCGGATGTTTCAAAGAGGTTCGAAGAGGAAGACCTCAGAGCCTCCAGGCTCGGCTGACAACGGTTTTCGATCGGCCAGGGAGTGGAGGGGGATCGGGGTGACCGACAGGGAAGCGGGGAGGGTCGAGGTTGGGGGCCAGGGTCAGCCCTCCCCCCCCCCACCCCCGGCCTGCTGCGGAGCGCAAAAGACACGGCTCCCTGACCCCGGATGATTGGCAACCCCATTTGCACGGACTGCAGACGAGGCAAGGTTTTCATTAGTGAGATTGCTTCTGGGGAAAAGTGCCAGGACAGTTTACTGCCAGATCCGATTTGCGGCTCGGCCCCGGGACAGAGTGGACGGCGGTCCAGGGGGAGAGGCGGTTCAATAACTGCGGTGCAGCTGTCAGCTTCGATCTGCGCGCAGGGAGAGCGGGGCGCATGGGAGAGAAAGGCAGATCGCAAATCCCTCAGACTTTCAGACGAGCGCACTTTCACAGACGCTGGGATGTGCCGAGTCGTCACATCTCCAGGGCACAGGACAACGGCAAGTCTGAAACGGACATAGATCCCCCCCCCACACTGATGTCAAACACTCCCGTCGGACGGGGGCAGGGAAGCTCTGGGATGGGGGCAGGGGTTCAGTCAGGAGTGGGCGGAGTGGGCCTCAGATTCGGTACCAGCTCCATCACCTCAGGGGACACAGTCCTGATGTTGCACAGGATGTCCCGCTGGGAAATACTGTCCCCCTACAGACCGAATAGGGGGACAGGATCGAGGGGCTGAATGGCCTCCGCCCATTACTCTGTTCTTTCGTGTACCCGGACGTTAGCGAGCCCAGCAACGAATTTCGCTGCGCTGCCCCCCAGAGTCAAATAGCCAGCCGTCATTCCGTCGCCTCTGGGAGAGAGGACACGGCCATTTGGTTAGAGGGTGTGAATCAGGCTTGACTCACAGGACAGGTACAATCAGAACCTCTGAGGAGCTGGCAGGGGGGTAGTGAGTGACACGCTGCATGGGGACCCCCCCCCTGTGAATACTGACACACTCCCCAGGGACTCCCTGTAAATACTGACACACTCCCCGGGGAGCCCCTGTACATACTGGCACACTCCCCGGGAACCCCCTGTAAATACTGACACACTCCCCGGGAACCCCCTGTAAATACTGACACACTCCCCAGGAACCCCCTGTAAATACTGACACACTCCCCGGGGACCCCCTGTACATACTGGCACACTCCCCGGGAACCCCCTGTAAATACTGACACACTCCCCGGGAACCCCCTGTAAATACTGACACACTCCCCAGGAACCCCCTGTAAATACTGACACACTCCCCGGGGACCCCCTGTAAATACTGACACACTCCCCGGGGACCCCCTGTACATACTGGCACACTCCCCGGGGACCCCCTGTAAATACTGACACACTCCCCAGGGACCCCCTGTAAATACTGACACACTCCCCGGGGACCCCCTGTAAATACTGACACACTCCCCAGGGACCCCCTGTAAATACTGACACACTCCCCAGGGACCCCCTGTAAATACTGACACACTCCCCGGGGATCCCCTGTAAATACTGACACACTCCCCGGGACCCCCTGTAAATACTGACACACTCCCCCGGGCACCCCCTGTAAATACTGACACCCTCCCCGGGACTCCCTGTAAATACTGACACACTCCCCGGGCACCCCCTGTAAATACTGACACACTCCCCGGGGACTCCCCCTGTAAATACTGACACACTCCCCAGGGACCCGCTGTAAATACTGGCACACTCCCCGGGGACCCCCTGTAAATACTGACACACTCCCCGGGGACACCCTGTAATACTGACACACTCCCCAGGGACCCCCTGTAAATACTGACACACTCCCCGGGGACTCCCTGTAAATACTGACACACTCCCCGGGGACCCCCTGTAAATACTGACACACTCCCCGGGGACTCCCTGTAATACTGACACACTCCCCGGGGACCCCCTGTAAATACTGACACACTCCCCGGGGACTCCCTGTAATACTGACACACTCCCCAGGGACCCCCTGTAAATACTGACACACTCCCCGGGGACTCCCTGTAATACTGACACACTCCCCGGGGACACCCTGTAAATACTGACACACTCCCCGGGGACCCCCTGTAAATACTGACACACACCCCGGGGACCCCCTGTACATACTGACACACTCCCCCGGGGACTCCCTGTAATACTGACACACTCCCCAGGGACCCCCTGTAAATACTGACACACTCCCCGGGGACCCCCCTGTAAATACTGACACACTCCCCGGGGATCCCCTGTAAATACTGACACACTCCCCGGGGACTCCCTGTAAATACTGACACACTCCCCGGGCCCCCCTGTAATACTGACACACTCCCCAGGGACCCCCTGTAAATACTGACACACTCCCCGGGGACACCCTGTAAATACTGACACACTCCCCGGGGACCCCCTGTAAATACTGACACACTCCCCGGGGATCCCCTGTAAATACTGACACACTCCCCGGGACCCCCCTGTAAATACTGACACACTCCCCGGGGACCCCCTGTAAATACTGACACACTCCCCAGGGACCCGCTGTAAATACTGACACACTCCCCGGGGACTCCCTGTAAATACTGACACACTCCCCGGGGACCCCCTGTAAATACTGACAGACTCCCCGGGACCCCCCTGTAAATACTGACACACCCCCCGGGGACCCCCTGTAAATACTGACACACTCCCCGGGGACCCCCTGTAAATACTGACACACTCCCCGGGGACTCTCTGTAAATACTGACACACTCCCCGGGGACCCCCTCTAAATACTGACACGCTCCCCGGGGACCCCCCTGTAAATACTGACACACTCCCCGGGGACCCCCTGTAAATACTGACACACTCCCCCGGGGACACCCTGTAAATACTGACACACACCCCGGGGACCCCCTGTAAATACTGACACACTCCCCGGGCACCCCCTGTAAATACTGACACACTCCCCGGGCACCCCCTGTAAATACTGACACACTCCCCGGGGACCCCCTGTAAATACTGAGACACTCCCCGGGGAGCCCCTGTAAATACTGACACACTCCCCGGGGACCCCCTGTAAATACTGAAACACTCCCCGGGGACCCCCTGTAAATACTGACACACTCCCCGGGGACCCCCTGTAATACTGACACACTCCCCGGGGACCCCCTGTAAATACTGACACACTCCCCGGGGACTCCCTGTAAATACCGACACACTCCCCGGGGACCCTCTGTAAATACTGACACACTCCCCGGGGACTCCCTGTAAATACTGACACACTCCCCGGGGGCCCTCTGTAAATACTGACACACTCCCCGGGGACCCCCTGTAAATACTGACACACACCCCGGGGACCCCCTGTACATACTGACACACTCCCCGGGGACTCCCTGTAAATACTGACACACTCCCCGGGACTCCCAGTAAATACTGACACACTCCCTCCTGCACTCTTGAAATTTTCCAGTTTTTGTTCTCTGTCCATCCCAAATTTCTGTTTCAGATTTGGAGTAATCCTATTGGTGAAATGGTTGGATGTTATGACGTTATGATTTGACCTTTAGTTAGTGTGAAAGTCGTCACCCCCCCCCCCCCCCCCCCCCCCCCGGAGAGGATCCTTTGCAAGTTAGTCCAAGTGATGGCCGGAAAGGGTTCATCCCGGAGGATCCGGGACCTCCCAGTCAAATTCCGGATTCACCTATGATTCCTGAACACTGCTCCTGAACCTCTCCGCTACCCGCCCACCACCCCCCCCCCCCCCCCCCCCCCCCACCCACCCCCCCACACACTCACATAACCCGTCTGCTGCATCTCTGTCCCGGGAACCAATCCTGCTCCTGACCTCCCCAGCCGTGCTTCCCAATCCCGGAACCTCTCCAATCTCCGCTCCCGTAGCCCTGATACAATTCCTGTCCGCAATCCTTGTCCCCGATTCCCGTTCCCAATCCCCGTTCCCAATCCCCGTTCCCAATCCTCGTTCCCAATCCCTGTCCCCGTTCCCAGTCCCCGTTCCCATCCCCATTCACAATCCCTGCCCCCGATCCCTGTCTCCGATCCCTGTTCCCAATCCCCGATCCCCGTCCCCAATCCCTGTCCCCGATCCCCGTTCCCAATCCCTGTCCCCGTTCCCAATCCCTGTCCCCAATCCCCGTCCCCGATCCCCGTCCCCGTCCCCGATCCCCGTCCCCGATCCCCGTTCCCGATCCCCGTTCCCAATCCCGTTCCCAATCCCCATTCCCAATCCCCGTTCCCTATCCCCGTTCCCAATCCCTGTCCCCGTTCCCAATCCCTGTCCCCAATCCCCGTCCCCGATCCCCGTCCCCGATCCCCGATCCCCGTCCCCGATCCCCGTTCCCAATCCTCGTTCCCGATCCCCGTCCCCAATCCTCGTTCCCGATCCCCGTCCCCGATCCCCGTCCCCGATCCCTGTCCCCAATCCCCGTCCCCAATCCCCGTCCCCATCCCCGTTCCCTATCCCCGTTCCCTATCCCCGTTCCCAATCCCCGTTCCCAATCCCCGTTCCCTATCCCCGTCCCCAATCCTCGTTCCCGATCCCCGTCCCGATCCCTGTCCCCAATCCCCGTCCCCATCCCCGTCCCCAATCCCCGTCCCCAATCCCCGTTCCCTATCCCCGTTCCCTATCCCCGTTCCCAATCCCCGTTCCCAATCCCCGTTCCCTATCCCCGTTCCCAATCCCCGTTCCCTATCCCCGTTCCCTAACCCGTTCCCAATCCCCGTTCCCAATCCCCGTTCCCTATCCCCGTTCCCTATCCCCGTTCCCAATCCCTGTTCCCTATCCCCGATTCCCGTTCCCAATCCCCGTTCCCGATCCCAATCCCCGTTCCCAATCCCCATTCCCAATCCCCGATCCTGTTCCCAATCCCCGTTCCCAATCCCCGTTCCCAATCCCCGATCCCGTTCCCAATCCCCGTCCCCAATCCCCATTCCCAATCCCCGATCCTGTTCCCAATCCCCGTTCCCAATCCCCGTTCCCAATCCCCGATCCCGTTCCCAATCCCCGTCCCCAATCCCCGTTCCCAATCCCCGTTCCCAGCCCCGATCCCGTCCCCGATACCTGTTCCCAATCCCTGTTCCCAATCCCTGTCCCCGTTCCCGATCCCCGTTCCTGATCCCTGTTCCCAATCCCCGTTCCCAATCCCCGTTCCCAATCCCTGTCCCCGATCCCCGTCCCCGATCCCAAACCCCGTCCCCAATCCCCGTTCCCAATCCCTGTCCCCGATCCCAATCCCTGTCCCCGATCCGTATCCCCAATCCTTGCCCCCGATCCCCGTTCCCAATCCCCGTCCCCGATCCCCTTTCCCAATCCCCATCCCCGTTCCTCATTCCCGATCCCCGTCCCCGATCCCCTTTCCCAATCCCCATCCCCGTTTCTCATTCCCGATCCCCGTTCCCAATCCCCGATCCCGTCCCCGATCCCTGTTCCCAATCCCCGTTCCCAATCCCTGCCCATCCCCAATCCCCATCCCCGATCCCCGTCCCCGATCCCTATCCCCGTTCCCAATACCCATTCCAAATCCCCATTCCCAATCCCTGTTCACGATCCCCATCCCCAATCCCCAATCCCTGTCCCCGATCCCTGTTCCCAATCCCCGCCCCCGATCCCCGTTCCCAATCCTAGTTCCCAATCCCCGTTCCCAATCCCCGATCCCAATCCCTGTCCCCGATCCCAATCCCTGTCCCCGATCCGTATCCCCAATCCCTGCCCACGATCCCCGTTCCCAATCCCGTCCCCGATCCCCTTTCCCAATCCCCGTTCCCAATCCCTGTCCCCGATCCGTATCCCCAATCCCTGCCCACGATCCCCGTTCCCAATCCCGTCCCCAATCCCCGTTTCCAATCCCTGTCCCCGTCCCCAATCCCTGTTCACGATCCCCGTTCCAGATCCCTGATCCACAATCCCCGTCCCCAATCCCTGTTCCTGGTACAATCCTCATCCTCCAGACCCTGCTTCCCAATCCCTGTCTTTGCTAGGATCTCTGCTCCCGATCCCCCTCATTCCCTGCTCCTCAATCTTTATCCCAGTCACCATCCTGCTCCCGATGCTCCAGTGCCTGCTCCTCAATCCCTATCGCTGCTCCAATTCCTGCTCCTGGTCCAATATCCCTCCTTCTGACCCTCTTCCTTCTGCCTTGCTACAATCCCTGCTCCCGGTCCAGGTCCTGCTTCCCAATCCCTGCCATGCTACGATCCCTGCCTCCGATGCTTCAGACGCTGCTTCCCAATCCCTCTCCCTGCAAAATCCCTGCTCCCGATGCTCCAGCTCCTGTTTCCCAATCCTTGCCTTGCTCGAATCCCTGCTTCCAATGCTCCAGCCCCTCCTTCCCAATCCCTGTCCCTGTAAAATCCCTGCTCCCAATGCTCCAGTCCCTGTTTCCCAATCGCTCTCCTTGCTATAATCCCTGCTCCCAATGCTCCAGCCCCTGTTTCCCAATCCCTCTCCTTGCTATAATCCCTGCTCCCAATGCTCCAGCCCGTTTCCCAATTCCTCTCCTTGCTATAATCCCTGCTCCCAATGCTCCAGACCCTGTTTCCCAATCCCTCTCCTTGCTACAATCCCTGTTCCCGATGCTCCAGCCCCTCCTTCCCAATCCCTGTCTCTGCTGCAATCCCTGTTCCCCGATGCTCCAGCCCCTCCTTCCCAATCCCTGTTCCTGTAAAATCCCTGCTCCTGGTCCAATATCCCTCCTGCCGACCCTCTTCCTTAGCCCTGCCGCCGATCCCTGGATTGGGTGGACAGATCCCAAAGCCTGGGGGAATAGCTCCCTCCATCTCCCTCCCTCCCAGATTGCCACTCCGCAATGTTACAATAAATTGTTGCCATTTTTTGGATACTTTGCTGTAAGTTACACTCTGGTCAATTTCACTCACCGACTCCCGGGGGGGGGGGGGGGTCCAGTCCACCTCTCGCCTGTCCCTGTGGCTCAGTCTGTGTGCCCCTCAGTCTGTGTCTCCCTCTCTCCCTCTCTCTCTGTGCCTCTCTCCCCCTCAGCTCCGGCTGCCTCAGGGCTCAGCTCCTCCTGCAGCTCAGCAACTCGCCTCCGCCACTCCCAGGCTGAGCTGCTGTCGGGGACGCGCCCACTGCGCAATGCACCGTCCGCGCGTCCCCGACACCAGCAAACCCACAGGCCAGAGGGAGAGGGTGGGCAACACTCCGAGACCCCCACCCCCCACACCCTCTGGCACAGGGGCTGTACCTCACCCCACGCCAGCTCAGCCCTCTACCCAACCCATATCCAACCCCCCCCCTACCCTGGTTAACCCAACCCATATCCAACCCTCACTAACCTGGTTAGCTCAACCCATATCCAACCCCCCCAAACCTGGTTAACCCAACCCATATTCAACCCTCACTAACCTGGTTAGCCCAACCCATATCCAACCCTCACTAACCTGGTTAGCCCAACCCATATCCAACCCTCACTAACCTGGTTAACACAACTCATATCCAACCCTCACTAACATGGTTAACCCAACCCATATCCAACCCTCACTAACCTGGTTAACACAACCCATATCCAACCCTCACTAACCTGGTTAACCCAACCCATATTCAACCCTCACTAACCTGGTTAGCCCATCCCATATCCAAACCCCCTAACCTGGTTAACCCAAACCATATCCAACCCTCACTAACCTGTTTAACCCAAGCCATATCCAACCCTCACTAACCTGGTTAACCCAACCCATATCCAACCCTCACTAACCTGGTTAATCCAACCCATATCCAACCCTCACTAACCTGGTTAACCCAACGCATATCCAACCTTCACTAACCTGGTTAACCCAACCCATATACAACCCTCACTAACCTGGTTAACGCAACCCATATCCAAACCTCACTAACCTGGTTAACCCAACCCAAATCCAACCCTCACTAACCTGGTTAACATAACCCATATCCAACCACCCCTAGCCTGGTTAACCCAACCCATCTCCAACACTCACTAACCTGGTTAACACAACTCATATCCAACCCTCACTAACCCGGTTAGCCCAACCCATATCCAACCCTCACTAACCTGGTTAGCCCAACCCATATCCAACCCTCACTAACCTGGTTAACCCAATCCATATCCAACACTCACTAACCTTGTTAACCCAATGCATAGCCAACCCTCACTAACCTGGTTAACCCAACCCATATCCAACCCTCACTAACCTGGTTAACACAACCCATATCCAACCCTCACTAACCTGGTTAACCCAACCCATATCCAACCCCCACTAACCTGGTTAACCCAACCCATATCCAACCCTCACTAACCTGGTTAACCCAACCCATATCCAACCCTCACTAACCTGGCTAACACAACCCCTATCCAACCCTCACTAACCTGGCTAACACAACCCCTATCCAACCCTCACTAACCTGGTTAACCCATCCCATATCCAACCCCCCTAACCTGGTTAACTCAACCCATATCCAACCCCCCTAACCTGGTTAACTCAACCCATATCCAACCCTCACTAACCTGGTTATCCCAACCCATATCCAACCCCCCCTAACCTGGTTAACCCAACCCATATCCAACCCTCACTAACCTGGTTAACCCAACCCATATCCAACCCTCACTAACGTGGTTAACACAACCCATATCCAACCCTCACTAACCTGGTTAACCCAACCCATATCCAACTCTCACTAACCTGCTTCAGACCAACCCATAACCAACCGTCATTAACCTGCTTAACCCAACCCATATCCAACCCTCACTAACCTGGTTAACCCAACCCATATCCAACCCTCACTAACCTGGTTAACGCAACCCATAGCCGACCCTCACTAACCTGGTTAACGCAACCCATATCCGACCCTCACTAATCTGGTTAACGCAACCCATATCCAACCCTCACTAACCTGGCTAACGCAAACCAAATCCAACCCTCACTAACCTGGTTAACCCAACCCATATCCAACTCCCCCCCCAACCTGGTTAACACAACCCATATCCAACCCTCACTAACCTGGTTAACCCAACCCATATCAACCTTCACTAACCTGGTTAACACAACCCATATCCAACCCTCACTAACCTGGTTAACCCAACCCATATCCCACCCTCACTAACCTGGTTAACCCAACCCACATCCAACCCCCACTAACCTGGTTAACCCAACCCATATCCAACCCTCACTAACCTTGTTAACACAACCCATATCCAACCCTCACTAACCTGGTTAACTCAACCCATATCCAGCCCTCACTAACCTGGTTAGCCCCACACATAACCAGCCCTCACTAACCTGGTTAACCCAACCCATATCCAACCCCCACTAACCTGGTTAACCCAACTCATATCCAACCCTGACTAACCTGGTTAACACAACCCATATCCAACCCTCACTAACCTGGTTAACCCAACTCAAAAACCATCCCTCACTAATCTGGTTAACCCAACCCATAACCAACCTTCACTAAACGTGTTAACCCAACCCATTACCAGCCTCACTAACCTGGTTAACACAACCCGTAACCTCCATCACTAACCTGGTTAACCCAACACATAACCAGCCCTCACTAACCTGGTTAATCCGACCCATAACCAACCCTCACTAACCTGGTTCAACCCAACCCATAGCCAGCCCTCACTAACCTGCTCCAGACCAACCCATAACCAGCCCTCACTAACCTGGTCAACCCAAGCCAACCCTCACTAACCTGGTTAACCCAATCCATAACAAACCCTCACTAACCTGGTTCACCCCAACGCACACCCAGGCCTCAATAAACTCAGCCTCAAATTTCTGCATTCCCGCCCATCATTTTCCGTGTGGAGCGACTGCTCCTGACTTGGGAGCCAAGACTGTAGAAGCTGGCCTGAGATCTGCTTCGGAATATCACCTTGCTCCCACATTCAGCTGATTGTGGTCCTATCATGGGATTATTATTTAAACGATAAAATATTAAAACATGCCGCTGTGCAGAGAGACCTGGGTGTGCTAGCGCATGAGTCACAGAAAGTTGGTTTACAGGTGCAACAGGTGGTTAAGACGGCAAATGGAGTTTTGTCCTTCATTGCTAGAGGGATGGAGTTTAAGACTAGGGAGGTTATGTTGCAATTGTATAAGGTGTTAGTGAGGCCACACCTGGAGTATTGTGTTCAGTTTTGGTCTCCTTACCTGAGAAAGGACGTACTGGCGCTGGAGGGTGTGCAGAGGAGATTCACTAGGTTAATCCCAGAGTTGAAGGGGTTGGATTATGAGGAGAGGTTGAGTAGACTGGGACTGTACTCATTGGAATTTAGAAGGATGAGGGGGGATCTTATAGAAACATTAAAAATTATGAAGGGAACAGATAGGATAGATGCGGGCAGGTTGTTTCCACTGGCGGGTGAAAGCAGAACTAGGGGGCATAGCCTCAAAATAAGGGGAAGTAGATTTAGGACTGAGTTTAGGAGGGACTTCTTCACCCAAAGGGTTGTGAATCTATGGAATTCCTTGCCCAGTGAAGCAGTTGAGGCTCCTTCATTAAATGTTTTTAAGGTAAAGATAGATAGTTCTTTTGAAGAATAAAGGGATTAAGGGTTATGGTGTTCGGGCCGGAAAGTGGAGCTGAGTCCACAAAAGATCAGCCATGATCTCATTGAATGGCGGAGCAGGCTCGAGGGGCCAGATGGCCGACTCCTGCTCCTAGTTCTTGTGACACTTTCTTTCCCCAACCGTAGGCTCTGGCGTCTTGGCTTACTCAGTAACAAAAGGTCAGAGTGTTATTGACTGTTAATTCCTTGCTGGACATCCTCAGGGTTATATGAGGGGCTGGTTTAGCTCACTGGGCTAACTCGCTGGCCTTTTGAAGCAGACCCAGGCAGGCCAGCAGCACGGGTTCAATTCCCGTACCGGCCTCCCCGAACAGGCGCCGGAACGTGGCGACTAGGGGGCTTTTCACAGCTGATAGCCCTGCTCGACAAGTCAGATCCCAGGCTGGCTTGACGACCTGTGGCGGTCGTGTCGGGCAACGTGGCGTCAGCCATGCGCTGACCCGACCCCCACAACTCACCCCCTGGACACTCCCCCCCCCCCACCCCAGCCCTCGCTGAAGTCCACCTACCCCCCCCCCCCCCACCCACCCCCGGCCAGCGACAGCGCTGGACACAGTCCGCAGCCACCACGCCGCGTTCACGGTTTCTGCGCGGACACGTGTCCCACTCGGCCCATCGGGGGTGGAGCATCGCAGGCGGGCCGGCCCGTGAGGCGCCAGCAGCATTGCGACTGCGCGCGGGGCGAGTCACGATGGCGCCGGTTTGAAGGGGGCGGAGACTCGCAAACCGGCGCTGGCCCCGATTCTGCCGTTGAAACCGATTCGCCGCCCGATCGCCAATTACGATATTGGCTTCGGGCAATGGAGAACCTCCTAACTTTTATTTTTTGGCTAGAGACAGGAAGGGAAGCGACTGAACAGGGTCACAGGAGTCAGCTGATGTCCTGGAGCGCCACAAGCATTCAAGTTTCATCTTCCACTCGATCTCTCGGATACCCAGCCATGCCAACATGGCTGGCCGTGCCCGTCGTAGGGCATCGCCGATCTTTGGGCCTCCTTCGACCTCCTGTCCTTTCGCAAGCCCGCTTTAGAACATAGAACATAGAACAGTACAGCACAGAACAGGCCCTTCGGCCCTCAATGTTGTGCCGAGCCATGATCACCCTACTCAAACCCACGTATCCACCCTATACCCGTAACCCAACAACCCCCCCCTTAACCTTACTTTTATTAGGACACAACGGGCAATTTAGCATGGCCAATCCACCTAACCCGCACACCTTTGGATTGTGGGAGGAAACCGGAGCACCCGGAGGAAACCCACGCACACAGGGGGAGGACGTGCAGACTCCACACAGACAGTGACCCAGCCAGGAATTGAACCTGGGACCCTGGAGCTGTGAAGCATTTATGCTAACCACCATGCTACCCTGCTGCCCCAGTCCGTATCGCCCTTATCGCAAGTCCGTATCCTTCAGCCCCGTCTTTCAACTTAAGTCCTTTGCTCCTCGCTCTTAACTTCACTCAACAGGACCTATTTCCAGATCCCTCTTTCATTTGACCAGACCGTCCGCTGAGGACCTCCTTCGGTCCCTCTCGCTGCTTTTGGGGCCTTTCTGTGCTTCGAGTTTGGGGCCTGCTCTCTGCAGCCGCCCTTCAAGCCTGTTCCAGGAGACCTGGGCGAAATTCTCCCAACGGGAGACAAAGTGCCGACGCCGGAGTGAGAACCAGGTGTGGTTGGCGCCGGCGTGAACCGGTCGGGTTGGGCAGACCGCTCGGCCCATCCGGGCCGGAGATTCGCCGCTCGACCGTTAGAAACGGCGAGCGGCGATTCTCCGAGCGGCCTGTCGTAAAGCTCGGCACGCCGTTTTGGGAGGGGGTGGGAGAATCGCGTGCGGGTGCCAGGGCGGCATGGCGGGAATCGCACTCCCGCGATTCTCCCACCCGGTGTGGGGGTCGGAGAATCGCGCCCTCTGCTTCCAAATGAAGAGACTACTTTTGCTGTCGCTGTGGGGCCCCTGTTCGAGGCAACAGTCGTGTTTCCCCCTACTTTACAGTTCACAGAGTCTCATTAAAATGCAGGCACATTTCAAAGTGAAACTAAAACTCACTATTCCTTGGCGCAGAAGTATAAATTAAGTTTAAAACTTGAAGATTTAATAAATGGCCTAAGATCATATCCATATCCTAACCCCACCGTAGCTCTCACGAGATCGAGAGTTACCCCAAGCTCGGGCTCCCTCACAAAATTCCGACGCTCCTGGTGCCGCAATATCGGAGGAGGCGCTAAAGAGAGGTTTCCCCCATCTGCCGATCTCCCGCCTGGATTGAAAAGGTGGGGAGTGAGGGTGGAGTGGTGACCACCCCTCTGTGTAAAAGGGCAGCGGGGATTGTCTATATCCACCTGGGCGAGCAGAGGAGGGGGGTGGAGGGGAGGAGGGGAGGGGGGGGGGCTTCCAGTTGGAGAGATGGCAGCGGAGTGGGAATGTCACACCGGTTTCATCCCCACCATGTCAGCTAGTGGAATTTAAGTTTCATTAATAAAACCTGAAATATCTTTGCAACAAACTAGCCTCCCTCTGTAAGAGCGACTTTGAGGCAATCGTTGATTGTCGTAAAGGGACAGCACGGGGTTAGATACAGAGTAAAGCTCCCTCTACACTGTCCCCCATCAAACACTCCCAGGACAGGTACAGCACGGGGTTAGATACAGAGTAAAGCTCCCTCTACACTGTCCCCATCAAACACTCGTGGGACAGGTACAGCACGGGGTTAGATACAGAGTAAAGCTCCCTCTACACTGTCCCCTATCAAACACTCCCAGGACAGGAACAGCACGGGGTTGGATACAGAGTAAAGCTCCCTCTACACTGTCCCCATCAAACACTCCCAGGACAGGGACAGCACGGGGTTAGATACAGAGTAAAGCTCCCTCTACACTGTCCCCATCAAACACTCCCAGGACAGGTACAGCACGGGGTTAGATACAGAGTAAAGCTCCCTCTACACTGTCCCCATCAAACACTCCCAGGACAGGTACAGCACGGGGTTAGATACAGAGTAAAGCTCCCTCTACACTGTCCCCATCAAACACTCCCAGGACAGGTACAGCACGGGGTTAGATACAGAGTAAAGCTCCCTCTACACTGTCCCCATCAAACACTCCCAGGACAGGTACAGCACGGGGTTAGATACAGAGTAAAGCTCCCTCTACACTGTCCCCATCAAACACTCCCAGGACAGGTACAGCACGGGGTTAGATACAGAGTAAAGCTCCCTCTACACTGTCCCCATCAAACACTCCCAGGACAGGTACAGCACGGGGTTAGATACAGAGTAAAGCTCCCTCTACACTGTCCCCATCAAACACTCCCAGGACAGGTACAGCACGGGGTTAGATACAGAGTAAAGCTCCCTCTACACTGTCCCCATCAAACACTCCCAGGACAGGTACAGCACGGGGTTAGATACAGAGTAAAGCTCCCTCTACACTGTCCCCATCAAACACTCCCAGGACAGGAACAGCACGGGGTTAGATACAGAGTAAAGCTCCCTCTACACTGTCCCCATCAAACACTCCCAGGACAGATACAGCACGGGGTTAGATACAGAGTAAAGCTCCCTCTACACTGTCCCCATCAAACACTCCCAGGACAGGTACAGCAGGGGGTTAGATACAGAGTAAAGCTCCCTCTACACTGTCCCCATCAAACACTCCCAGGACAGGTACAGCACGGGGTTAGACACAGAGTAAAGCTCCCTCTACACTGTCCCCATCAAACACTCCCAGGACAGGTACAGCAGGGGGTTAGATACAGAGTAAAGCTCCCTCTACACTGTCCCCATCAAACACTCCCAGGACAGGTACAGCACGGGGTTAGACACAGAGTAAAGCTCCCTCTACACTGTCCCCATCAAACACTCCCAGGACAGGTACAGCACGGGGTTAGACACAGAGTAAAGCTCCCTCTACACTGTCCCCATCAAACACTCCCAGGACAGGTACAGCACGGGGTTAGATACAGAGTAAAGCTCCCTCTACACTGTCCCCATCAAACACTCCCAGGACAGGTACAGCACGGGGTTAGATACAGAGTAAAGCTCCCTCTACACTGTCCCCATCAAACACTCCCAGGACAGGAACAGCACGGGGCTAGATACAGAGTAAAGCTCCCTCTACACTGTCCCCATCAAACACTCCCAGGACAGGTACAGCACGGGGTTAGATACAGAGTAAAGCTCCCTCTACACTGTCCCCATCAAACACTCCCAGGACAGGTACAGCACGGGGTTAGATACAGAGTAAAGCTCCCTCTACACTGTCCCCCATCAAACACTCCCAGGACAGGGACAGCACGGGGTTAGATACAGAGTAAAGCTCCCTCTACACTGTCCCCATCAAACACTCCCAGGACAGGTACAGCACGGGGTTAGATACAGAGTAAAGCTCCCTCTACACTGTCCCCATCAAACACTCCCAGGACAGGTACAGCACGGGGTTAGACACAGAGTAAAGCTCCCTCTACACTGTCCCCATCAAACACTTCCAGGACAGGTACAGCACGGGGTTAGATACAGAGTAAAGCTCCCTCTACACTGTCCCCATCAAACACTCCCAGGACAGGTACAGCACGGGGTTAGATACAGAGTAAAGCTCCCTCTACACTGTCCCCCATCAAACACTCCCAGGACAGGGACAGCACGGGGTTAGATACAGAGTAAAGCTCCCTCTACACTGTCCCCATCAAACACTCCCAGGACAGGTACAGCACGGGGTTAGATACAGAGTAAAGCTCCCTCTACACTGTCCCCATCAAACACTCCCAGGACAGGTACAGCACGGGGTTAGATACAGAGTAAAGCTCCCTCTACACTGTCCCCATCAAACACTCCCAGGACAGGTACAGCACGGGGTTAGATACAGGGTAAAGCTCCCTCTACACTGTCCCCATCAAACACTCCCAGGACAGGTACAGCACGGGGTCAGATACAGAGTGAAGCTCCCTCTACACTGTCCCCATCAAACACTCCCAGGACAGGTACAGCACGGGGTTAGATACAGAGTAAAGCTCCCTCTACACTGTCCCCATCAAACACTCCCAGGACAGCTACAGCACGGGGTTAGATACAGCTTTGTTCCGTGTTTGGAACTATCTCCATGGGAATGATAGGGACACTCCATGTGATCAGTCTGGGCTGAATTGGAACTTACCTTAAGAAGTGAAAGTAGGGCGTTGCTGCGAATGTAACAATCAGTTCCGTAAAAACATCATTGCTCTACCCGTCTCTGACATCTCCGTCTCTCAGCTACTTCCTGCCAACATTAACCACAGAGAACATTGCAACTATCTGTATGAGAACTCTGACTGGCTTCACCGTCTCATGGCGTGGAAATGTACGTGGGGATGGAGACACACTAAACTCATAACGCTCATCTCGCTCGCTCTGCACTTACTTTCCCCTGTCTGGGTCCTAAATTTGTTCCTCCCCCTCAAACTGAGATCTTGCTGGGCCATTTCAGAGGGGGGTGGTTAAGAGTCGACCACATTGGTGTGTTTGTGTGTGTGTGCGGGGGGGGGGGGGGGTCCAGCAGATTTCCCCCTTTCCCCTAAAGGGGACGTTAGCGAACCAGATTGGGTTTATTTACGACAGTCGATGATCGTTGTCACGGTCGCCGTTACCGAGCTTTACAATTCCAGATTTTACGAATGGAATTGAAAATCCAGCAGCTGCTGTGGTAGAGTTCGAACTTGTGCACCCCCCCGCCCCCGGTACAGTAATCTGGGGGTCTCTGGATTATTAGTCCAGTGGTGTCACCTCCTCTCCTGATTTGACAGGCACGGAAATAAGTCGTATACTCCCTCCGTGCGCCTGGGCGGGGGGGGGGGGGGGGGCTGTCTGTGTTCCTGGTTAAGAGTGACCGTGCAATGTCGCGGGATGTCGCCAAGTTTCTCTCCCGTCCCTCCTCCACGTACAGACTCCGCAACATCGCAGTGCGCGCCAATCATCGATTGCCGTAAAAAAAAACACATCTGCTTCACTGACGTCCCCTTCAGGGGGAAGGGGGAAATCTACCGTCCTTACCCCGGTCTGGCCTACATGTGACTCCAGACCCCCCCCCCCCCCCCACACACATACACACACAGTAATGTGGTCGATTCTTAACTGTCCCCATCTGAAATGGGCAGAGCGAGACACTAGATTCAAAGGGGGCAATTAGGGATGGGCAACAAATACTCCAGCGACGCCCCCACATCCTGGGAAAGAATTTGAAAAGGAACACACTAGCAAGTTAGTGCAGCAGGGTAGCATGGTGGTTAGCATAAATGCTTCACAGCTCCAGGGTCCCAGGTTTCGATTCCCGGCTGGGTCACTGTCTGTGTGGAGTCTGCACATCCTCCCCCTGTGTGCGTGGGTTTCCTCCGGGCGCTCCGGTTTCCTCTCACAGTCCAAAGATGTGCGGGTTAGGTGGATTGGCCATGCTAAATTGTCCTTAGTGTCCTAATAAAAGTAAGGTTAAGGGGGGGGTTGTTGGGTTACGGGTATAGGGTGGGTTTGAGTAGGGTGATCATTGCTCGGCACAACATCGAGGGCCGAAGGGCCTGTTCTGTGCTGTACTGTTCTATGTTCTATGTTCTAAGTTACACTTTCACTCCGTGACGATCAACCAAGACAACTTGTGCTTTATACGTAGTTAGGAAATGGAAGGTGTTCGCAGGGACATGACGTGTAAGTCTATAGATAAATGTACCCAACGCTACCCTCATCCCGAGTGTCACCTTTACGTTCAGCTGCACCACCCTGAGGCCATTGATGCGCAAACATCCAAAATGGAGGCTAAGTGCTCGCGCCGTTGTGAACGCCGTCGCGTTTAATGATGGCTTGAAACGGGCGCGGGGACAACCGGCTCTGGCCGCCAGCACGACGCTGGAGCGGTTCGCGCCGCTCCGACCTAACTTCCCGGCGCCAAATGGGCGCCGCGCCGATCTGCGCATGCTCAGCTGGGGGAACTTCTTCAGCGCGCCGGCCCCAACCCAATACGGCCGTGGGGCCTCAGGGGCCGGCCGCGCAACAAAGTAGGCTCGAGCGCAAATGGCGCTGGTTCTCCGCCGATCGGAGAATGGCGTGCCGGCCCGGCGCGGGGCTCGGAGAATCGCGCCCACAGTGTCACTGCTTGTTGGAGAAACAGGAACAGGAGGAGGAGGCCATTCAGCCCCTTCGAGGCTGCTCTGCCATTTGGTAAGATCGTGGCCGATTGACCACTCACTGAATCCACTCTCCCACCTTCGGGCCCCCCCCCCCACCCACCCGCACCCATCACCCCTTAACTGCCCCCACCCCCCCCCCCCCTCCCCCGACTGATTAGAAACCAATCGATCTCGGCCTTGAGAAATATTCGGGGCATCGCCCTCCATCGCTTCCCGGGGGGCGCGAAGAATTCCAAAGATTCTTCGAGGGAAGAAATTCTTCCTCAAATCCCTCTGAATCGAGCGCCCCTCTCATTCTGTGACTTTCCCCTCCGGCCCGACTCTCTCCCGAGAGTGGGAACGTCCAACCGACATCGAGCCTGTCTGAAGCCCCGAGAATCTCCCGAATCACATCACCTCCCGTTCCTCCCAACTCCAACGAGGACACATCCCCCCCCCCCATCTGTTTAATCTTTCCTCATATTTTCCTCATTGTCTTCAACTCCCTCTCGACTTGAACACAAGAGTCTTATCCATTGAGCCCCAATAACTTGATCGACACGCGAACCACAAACATTCACTCCCTCCACCCCCCCGACGCACAGCGGCAGCCGTGCGCACCGTCTACAAGACGCCCCGCAGCCACTCGCTCCTTCGACAGCACCTTCCAAACCCGCCACCTCTACCGTCTAGAAGGACGAGGGCAGCAGCAGACGCACGGGGAACACCCCCACCTGCAAGTTCCCCCCCTCCGAGCCGCTCGCCCATCCCGACTGGGAAATATATCGGCCGTTCCCTCACTGTGGCTGGGGTCAGAATCCTGGGAACTCCCCTCCCTAACAGCACGGCAGGTGTACCTACACCACACGGGGACTGCGGCGAGTTCAAGATGGCGTCTCACCCGCCTCCTTCTCGAGGGGCAATTAGGGATGGCAAGAGGGAGGGAGGGCGAGGATGAGATAGGGGGAGGGAGGGCGAGGGAATGGAGGGCGAGGGGGAGGGAGGGCGAGGAGGAGGGAGGGGGAGGGAAGGTGAGGGGGAAGGAGGAGAGAGGGGAGGGAGGGCGAGGGGTAGGGAAGGCGAGGGGTAGGGATAGCGAGGGGGAGGGAAGGGGAGGGAGGACGAAGGGGAGGGGGGAGGGCGAGGGGGAGGGAGGGCGAGGGGTAGGGATAGCGAGGGGGAGGGAAGGGGAGGGAGGGCGAGGGGGAGGGAGGGAGGGCGAGGGGAGGGAGGGAGGGTGAGGGGTAGGGAGGGCGAGGAGGAGGGACATCTTTCTTTAACCTATCATCATCACACACACCGTTTCTTTACCCTTTGAGGGATAGTCGTGGTGAATGGATT
>NC_052176.1:4533208-4593208 GCF_902713615.1 Scyliorhinus canicula | reverse complement strand
AGTTTGATCTTCATATCCTGGAGGAATCCCGGCCTGTCCTGGAGGATTTGGCCGAACCTAGCGACAGCTTATTTCACAGATAACTTTAAAAGGGAGGGGTTCTCAGGGCAGCACGGTGGCGCAGTGGTTAGCACTGCTGCCTGGGGTCAGCACGGTGGCGCAGTGGTTAGCACTGCTGCCTGGGGGCAGCACGTTGGCGCAGTGGGTTAGCCCTGCTGCCTCACGGCGCCGAGGTCCCAGGTTCGATCCCGGCCCTGGGTCACTGTCCGTATGGAGTTTGCACATTCTCCCCGTGTCTGCGTGGGTTTCGCCCCCACAACCCAAAGATTTTTAAAAATAAATTTAGTGTACCCAATTAATTTTTTCCAATTAAGGGACAATTTAGCCTGGCCAATCCACCTAACCCTGCACATTTTGGGTTGTGGGGGTGAAACCCACGCAGACACGGGGAGAATGTGCAAACTCCACACGGACAGTGACCCAGAGCCGGGATCGAACCTGGGACCTCGGCGCCGTGAGGCAACAGGGCCTAACCCACTGAACCACCGTGCTGCCCCCCCCCCACAACCCAATGATGTGCAGAGTATAATAAACGGTAAAGAAACAAAGAACAGACGTGGGTTTCCTCCGGGTGCTCCGGTTTCCTCCCACAATCCAAAGATGTGCAGGTTAGGTGGATTGGCCGTGCTAAATTGCCGCTTAGTGTCCAAAGATGTGCAGGTTAGGTGGATTGGCCGTGCTAAATTGTCCCTTAGTGTCCAAAGATGTACAGCTTAGGTGGATTGGCCGTGCTAAATTGCCCATTAGTAGGGCAGCACGGTGGCCTAGTGGTTAGCACAACCGCCTCACGGCGCTGAGGTCCCAGGTTCGAATCCCGGCCCTGGGTCACTGTCTGTGTGGAGTTTGCACATTCTCCGCGTGTCTGCGTGGGTTTTGCCCCCACAACCCAAAAATGTGCCGGGTAGGTGGATTGGCCTCGCTAAATTGCCCCTTAATTGGAAAAAATAATTGGGTACTCTAAAATTTAAAAAAAAAATTGCCCATTAGTGTCCAAAGATGTGCAGGTTAGGGTGGATTGGCCGTGCTAAATTGTCCCTTAGTGTCCAAAGATGTACAGGTTAGGTAGATTGGCCATGCTAAATTGTCCCTTAGTGTCCAAAGATGTACAGGTTAGGTAGATTGGCCATGCTAAATTGTCCCTTAGTGTCCAAAGATGTGCAGGTTGGGTGGATTGGCCGTGCTAAATTGCTCCTTAGGGTCCAAAGATGTGCAGGTTAGGTGGATTGGCCGTGCTAAATTGCCCCTTAGTGTCCAAAGATGTGCAGGTTAGGGTGGATTGGCCGTGTTAAATTGCCCCTTAGTGTCCAAAGATGTACGGGTTAGGGTGGATTGGCCGTGTTAAATTGCCCCTTAGTGTCCAAAGATGTACGGGTTAGGGTGGATTGGCCGTGCTAAATTGCCCCTTAGTGTCCAAAAAAGGTTAGGTGGGGTTACGGGGATAGGGTGGAGGTGTGGGCTCAGGTAGGGTGCTCTTTCCACAGGGCCGGTGCAGACTCGATGGGCCGAATGGTTCGAAGCTATGATTCGAAGCATTAATCCAGAGCAGGCGTTAATGGCGGAATTTTAAAAAAGGAACAGAAAAAAAACACGCGGGCAAGGTGCAGACTTGCGCTTGGCGGGGAAAATAAACTCAAAATGGAGGCAGAGTTCATGGATCAGAGTTCAGAGTTCAGCGTTGCTGAATGCAATTGAATTTGCGAGCGACCGGATGTTGGCCTTGTGACGAATGAGCGTCAGCGTCGGGTTGGCAGGGTTGAGCCTAGTTGGCATGAGCCAGGGTACCAGTTGCGTTGATGGTTCGCCTCGTCCGTAACAACAGGGCGCCCTGTGTTTTTTTTTTTCTCTCTGCCCTTTCTAGCACGTTCTTTTCCGCCTTTCTAAACCTGCTACTGAGCTGCTCGGTGCTGTTCTTGACCATCGTCTCCAGCGTGATGATCAGCGTGGGTTTTAACATCTGGTGTGACGTGGTGACCGACCACGGGAACATGCCCATGAGGTGAGTCCGCCCGCGGGGCCTCCTAGCCTGGCGGGTGACCCAGAGCCGACGGCGGGACAGACCCGCCGGGTCAGAAACCCCAACAGTCATTCAATTTGTAAACTGTCAGGCAAGAATAACTTCACCCTCAGAAGTTATCCCATTGACAACTCGGAACTTTTATATTACAACTAACTTTATTGTGAACACATCATTTACCTCATTGTGGTGATATGCATCACTGTAGATACACAAGGGGTTAATGTAAATACACGTAGACTAGATAGACACTAGAGCAGGGGTGGGCAAACTACGGCCCACGGGCCGCATGCGGCCTGCCAAAGGTCTTTATGCGGCCCACCAAGATCAAGTCATCAAAAAAAAAAAATTTTTATTTTAAATTTTTTTTTTAAATAATTATTTTTTTTAAAATAAGGTTAATGGGGGGGCTGTTGGGTTACTGGTATAGGGTGGATACGTTGACTTGAGTAGGGTGATCATTGCTCAGCACAACATCGAGGGCCGAAGGGCCCGTTCTGTGCTGTACTGTTCTATGTTCCCGGCTGGGTCACTGTCTGTGCGGAGTCTGCACGTCCTCCCCGTGTGTGCGTGGGTTTCTTCCGGGTGCTCCGGTTTCCTCGCACAGTCCAAAGATGCGCAGGTTAGGGTGGATTGGCCATGATAAATTGCCCGTAGTGTCCTAAAAAGTAAAGGTTGGGGGGGGGGGGGTTGTTGGGTTACGGGTATAGGGTGGATACGTGGGTTTGAGTAGGGTGATCATTGTTCGGCACAACATTGAGGGCCGAAGGGCCTGTTCTGTGCTGTACTGTTCTATCTATCTATCTATGTTCTATATGAGGCGCCCAGAATCATAACCGGGTGAAGCGCCATTTTTGAAAAGTAGAGAAAAAGAGGGCTAAAGGCAGGATGCCGCCGGGGGAAGCGCTGAGGTATATGCTGCACGCTAATTGGTTACAACCGGGACTATTAATTAATATACTATGCGGCCCTTTAAAATTGTGAATTTCTGAATGTGGCCCTTGCACGGAAAAGTTTGCCCACCCCTGCACTAGAGGGAGCACCAGAGACATGACACACAGACACTCGACCAATAGGTCAGTAAGATAGGACACGATCAATGGGCATTCACGATACACACAGAGGTGACACCACCACAGGGGGCATTACACCAACCCATATATAAAGGACACAGCACACACAATCGTCCTCTTTCCAGTGGAGACACTCAGTGAGTACAGACACAGGGTTGATTGAACATCACACCCACCACGTGGATTGTAGCAGACTGGTTTGTCAGTCTGAGTAGCTGTAGAAGGATTAACAGCAGTGGCGAACCCGAGTAGGAGAATTGTAAATAGTTCAATAAACGTGTTGAAGTTATCGCCACGTCTGAACCTTCCTTTGTCAGAGTGAACATCAAGGAAGCAGCTTATGCTATGCCAAGAGCAGAACAAGACACCCAAGGTTTTACAATTAACAGCTAAACAGTTCTAAAAAAAATAAGAAGGGTCTTTGAGCTGATTTTCCCATCTCCTCCTAAAGTTTGAATTCAGCAAAATCGACATATTGGTAGAATGCCACTTATTAATAAAGTTAACACGCGGTGGCTTACAGATTTATTTACAAAGTCCTTGGGACAGAAGCTTTCAGAAGTCAGTCTGGAGAAATACAATTCCTTTCCTCAGAACCCAGGGCTGAACTGTCAGAATCAAACTAAAAACAACTGACACGGGGCAGGGCTGAAAATGAAACTAGAAAAAAAGAGACACGGGGCAGGGTTGAAAACAAAATTAGAAACAGACCCAGCCCCTCCCAGCACAGTAGCATAGTGGTTTGCACAATTGCTTCACAGCACCAGGGTCCCAGGTTCGAATCCCGACCTCGGGTCACTGTCTGTGCGGAGTCTGCGCGTTCTCCCCCCCCCGTGTCTGCGTGGGTTTCCTCCGGGTGCTCCGGTTTCCTCCCACAGTCCAAAGATGTGCAGGTTAGGTGGATTGGCCGTGCTAAATTGTCCTTAGTGTCCAAAATTGCCTTTAGTGTTGGGTGGGGTTACTGGGTTATGGGGATAGGGTGGAGGTGTGCGGTTGGGTAGGGTGCTCTTTCCAAGAGCCGGTGCAGACTCGATGGGCTGAATGGCCTCTTTCTGCACTGTAGATTCTATGAATTCTATGAATAAATGAGTGACATCACAGCCTGTCTAGCCATTAACCCCCGAAACACAACTTTAGCAGACATATAATCTGGATACCTTAACCAAAGTTATTTTAATAACATTACTGCGACAGGCGCACAATATAATATTTACTTCTTTTTTTTTTTAATAAATTTAGTGTACCCAATCATTTTTCCAATTAAGGGGCAATTTAGCGTGGCCAATCCACCTAGCTTGCACGTTTTTGGGTTGTGGGGGCGAAACCCACGCAGACACGGGGAGAATGTGCAAACTCCACACGGACAGTGACCCAGAGCCGGGATCGAACCTGGGACCTCAGCGCCGTGAGGCGGTTGTGCTAACCACTAGGCCACCGTGCTGCCCTCAATATAATATTTACTTACATTTCCCACATTCATCACCGCCACCATTCTGAAGAGCCGGGGAGTTTACCCCTCGCCAAACGCCGCCGTTATCTGTCCATTGTCGCCTGTCTGTTTGTGGGATCTTCCTGTGCGCAAAATGGATGCCGCGCTCCCTCCCTGGCGGCAGTGAGCTGCACTTCGGCAAGCGGGTCGTGGGCTGCGAGGATCTTTGGGAGGGTGTGAAAGGCACGATGGAAATTCAATTCTTCGCCCCCCACCTCCCCCTGTGGGAGGCCGGAATTGGGAGGGGAAGGGGCGGGGGAGAAGGGGGTGAATTCGGTGGGCCAAGTGCCCCCTCCCAGGCCTTGCGAGCTTTCCGTTCATTTTTGAGAGGGTCAGGGGCGGGGAGGAAGCTGGGGATTTGGTGTTTTAAATGAGGGGTGGTTGGAGATTTCAAAGCTGGGCTCCAAGGCCATGATGGAGGAGCGGGCCCCAGGGCATTATGGGATTTATTCCGCCTCTTGTCTTTTCCCCATCAGCTGTGAGGAGATCCAATCGACGAATCTCCACCTGGACGTCAACACATCTGCTTTCTACATCCACTTCAGGATCGCCCAGGTGAGTGTGCGACCCGCGTGCTGTCGCCATGGAGACTATTCAGTGTGAAAGGGAGCTTAGACTTTCCTCTCATGCACCGCCCCCGCCCCCACACTCCAACAGAGCAGCACTCCCTCAGTACTGACCCTCTGACAGTGCAGCACTCCCTCAGTACTGACCCTCTGACAGTGCGGCACTCCCTCAGTACTGACCCTCTGACAGTGCGGCACTCCCTCAGTACTGACCCTCTGACAGTGCGGCGCTCCCTCAGTACTGACCCTCTGACAGTGCGGCGCTCCCTCGGTACTGACCCTCTGACAGTGCGGCACTCCCTCAGTACTGACCCTCTGACAGTGCGGCACTCCCTCAGTACTGACCCTCTGACAGTGCAGCACTCCCTCAGTACTGACCCTCTGACAGTGCGGCACTCCCTCAGTACTGACCCTCTGACAGTGCGGCACTCCCTCAGTACTGACCCTCTGACAGTGCAGCGCTCCCTCAGTACTGAACCTCTGACAGTGCAGCACTCCCTCAGTACTGACCCTCTGACAGTGTGGCACTCCCTCAGTACTGACCCTCTGACAGTGCGGCACTCCCTCAGTACTGACCCTCTGACAGTGCAGCTCTCCCTCAGTACTGACCCTCTGACAGTGCGGCACTCCCTCAGTACTGACCCTCTGACAGTGCAGCACTCCCTCAGTACTGAACCTCTGACAGTGCAGCACTCCCTCAGTACTGACCCTCTGACAGTGCGGCACTCCCTCAGTACTGACCCTCTGACAGTGCGGCACTCCCTCAGTACTGACCCTCTGACAGTGCGGCACTCCCTCAGTACTGACCCTCTGACAGTGCGGCACTCCCCCAGTACTGACCCTCTGACAGTGCGGCTCCCTCAGTACTGACCCTCTGACAGTGCGGCACTCCCTCAGTACTGACCCTCTGACAGTGCAGCACTCCCTCGGTAGTGACCCTCTGACAGTGCGGCACTCCCTCAGTACTGACCCTCTGACGCTGCAGCACTCCCTCAGTGCTGACCCCCTGACAGTGCAGCACTCCCTCAGTACTGACCCTCTGACAGTGCAGCACTCCCTCAGTACTGACCCTCTGACAGTGCAGCACTCCCTCAGTACTGACCCTCTGACGCTGCAGCACTCCCTCAGTACTGACCCTCTGACACTGCAGCACTCCCTCGGTAGTGACTGAGATGGCGAATACAATCCCCAGGTTGGGAGATCAAAAGTCCTGATAGAAATTCCAGAATGCTGCGCTGGGAATGTCGGCTTCCATCTTGGACTCAGGTCTGTGGAGTCCGTAGAATTCCATTCGGCCCATCGACTCTGCACCGACCCTCTGAAAGTGCACCGTACTTAGGCCCACTGCCCCTCCCTATCCCCCGCGGGGTTGGGGTCGGATGGGTGATGTCAGCGTGTGAAAGGCACTTTGTTGGATACAAGCTGACGATGGGCTGGCGAAGCCATGGAGACGTCCTGTTCTCGCGGCTGGCACTGAATCTCTCTCTCTCTCTCTCTCTCTCTCTCTCTCCGCCCTTCCATTTTCCTATCCAGTTCGGCCTCTGGAGTATTTGGACAATATGGGTGCTGTTGGGCGTGCTGGCGTTTCTCAAGGTTTACCGGAACTACAAACGCAAGGAGCTGGCCCGCTGCCTGTCCCGGGAGAAGGAACTGCTCCTGAATCGCTCCGCCCGAGGGCGGGCCCCTCCCGAGGAGCAGGCGGACCTCCCCAGCGTCTTCATTTGAGCCAACGGCGCCGTGCGGCATTGCCAAGGCCTCCCCCGCCCCCCGCCGCCCGATTGGTAAAGGCGGTGGATTGCGGGTAGGCCCGAAGCCTCGGGCCTGTAGTAAAAAGGCTTTAGTGGGATGAATAAGTTAACCCCTGCCCCATTTATACACTGAGGGGGGGGGGAGGGATGGTCACCACCCTCGGATTTTGCTTTTTGTTGGTGTTTTGCAGCCTCTTGCCTCAGGGCCGCTCCAGAACGAGGTACAATATCTGTTGTGTTTGTCCCCAAACGCTGTCAGCTCCCGGCTGCCCGTTAACAGTGTTTTATTTTCAATGTAAACCCCCCCCCCCCCCCCCCGCCCCGCCCCCCAGCCCCTCCTTGCTCGTCCAGGGGAAGCTGAGCTGGCCTCCGCTCCCTCCTGCGAATGACCACTCGCCGGCCGGCTGTTCGACCATGAAGGAATGTCACAAAGTCCAGCGGGCCTCTGGCTCGTGCAGCGATGGGTGGTTGCGGCGGGAGGAGGGGAGGGGGCTGGGGCTAAATGTTGACTTCCGCGTGATATTCTCCTTTCCCCACCACCACATCATCCCCTTGTCAGAGGGCCTGGACTATCTGTACCGCCCCCCCCCCCCCCCCAAATTCCCCTCCCCCCACCCCTTTCCTCTCAGTCCCAGCTGGACCGATCACCGATTGGCGTACAATGACCGCAACCCCCCACCCCCCCCCGAATGCCCACGCGTGGACGAGGGGGCGATCAGGTTTGTGCCTGTGATGCCCACCCTAGTCGAATAGCCCCCTCCTGACTTTATTGTATAATCCGTGCAATTAAAATTCAGGAGGGGCGGGAAACCAACGCTCCTGGAATAAAGTCCCGCTCTGCCCTGTTGTGATTTATTAACTGGAGTTTTGTTTTAATTTATTATCAGTATAAACAGTGTTACTTGTGCATCAACCTGTCTATCATCCATTTCTATTTATTAAACAACAATTGAAGATTGCGACTGCGTTCTGTGGCTATTTCTCCAGCCTCAATCCCTCCACATTTCTCACTTTCTTCATCATCTCTCTCGTTTAGTCCTGTCTGTCCATCTCTCTCTCTCTCTATCTCTGGCCATTTCTCTCTCTCTGTCTCTCTCTCTCCCTCTCTCTCTGTCCATCGCTCTCTATCTCTGTCCATCTCTCTCTCTCTCTCTATCTCTGGCCATTTCTCTCTCTCTCCCTCTCTCTCTGTCCATCTCTCTCTATCTCTGTCCACCTCTCTCTCTCTATCTCTGGCCATTTCTCTCTCTCTATCTCTCTCACTCCCTCTCTGTCCATCTCTCTCTGTCTCTCTCTATCGCTCTGTCTCTCTCTCTCTTTGTCCATCTCTCTCTCACTGGTTTAGCACACTGGGCTAAATCGTTGGCTTTTAAAGCAGGCCCAGGCAGGCCAGCAGCACGGTTCGATTCCCGTACCAGCCTCCCCGAACAGGCGCCGGAATGTGGCGACTAGGGGCTTTTCACAGTAACTTAATTGAAGCCTACTCGTGACAATCAGCGATTTTCATTTCATTTCTCTGTCTCTCTCTCGTCTCTATCTCACTTTCTCTCTCTGCCTGTTTCTCTCTCTCTCCATTTGTCACTGTCTCTCTCTCTCTCTCTCTCTCTCACTGCCTGTCTCTCTGTTTGTCACTGTCTCTCTGTCTATCTGACCAATCCCCCACTCTAACTCCGACATGGGAACAGATGTGAAAGATTGTCACCTGGGAGCTCTGTTGCTCTCCCTGCCGCTCTCTCTTCTGACCTGCCCCTCTCCCCCGAACACCTCTCCGCTCCTGTCTCTG
This sequence comes from Scyliorhinus canicula, assembly GCF_902713615.1. Taxonomy (NCBI): domain Eukaryota; kingdom Metazoa; phylum Chordata; class Chondrichthyes; order Carcharhiniformes; family Scyliorhinidae; genus Scyliorhinus; species Scyliorhinus canicula. The sequence continues at coordinate 4,584,475 of NC_052176.1, read as the reverse complement.
CCCCACTCTCTGCCTTCCCCCTCTCTCCCTGCCCCTCTCTCTGCCGTCCTCTCTCTCTCTCGCTGCCCCTCTGTCTGCCCCTCTCTCTGCCTTCCCCCCCCCTCTCTCTCTCCCCCTTTTCCTCTGTCTCCCCCCTCTCTACCTCTCCCCCCCCCCCCCCTCTCTCTCTCTCTGCCTCTTTCTCTCTCTCCCTCAGCTCCATCGATGACTCCGCAACTCCCAACAGGATCTATAGATCAAAGTGAAGGCCAGGCAGCTGGTGCTCTGCTGACGTTTCTGTGGCAACTGGGACCCGGGAGACCCAGGCCGCATCTGTTTGTGTGTGGGTGTGTGAGGCAGGTGGGGGGATGGTGGGTCTTGGGAGGGTTGCCTAAGAACATTGTCAGGCGCAGAGGAGAGCTTGATTGATCGTCACTCTGGATGTCAGAGTTCACCCGGCTGAGCAGCTGTCTATCGGAGGCGAGATGTCAATTAACGTCCTCCAGTTCCACTCTCCTTTCCCGGAGAATGCCGAGTCTCGCTGGGGAAGACCCTGGCCGACATTAGTCCCACCCCTACTAAAAGAGGCACTGAGGTCATTTGCAATGCCCCCTCGCTTCCACCCCGGCCTTGAGGCAAAGGCTTGGCCGATTGCAGGTCGGGGGTGTCAGCCAGGGCTGACCCAGAGGGCCGAGGGAGGGGTCACGTCCCGCTCTCGAGCGCAAAATCCGAGGCGGCAGCGGCGTAGTGGTATTGTTGCTGGACCAGTCATCCACGGACCCAGAGCCGTGCTCCGGGGTCCTGGGTTCAAATCCCGCCACGGCAGATCTGGAATTAAAAGTCTTAACGGTGACCATGAAAACCATTGTCGTAAAAAAGAACCATCTGGTTGGCCAATGCCCTTTCGGGAAGGAAACCTGTCATCCTTACCCGGCCTGGCCTAGACGTGACTCCAGACCCACAGCAATGCGGTTGACTGTGAAATGCCCTCAGGAACGGGCATGAAATGCTCGCCCTGCCGGCCACGCCCACATCTCTTAAAACAAAATGGCCGCCATGTTCAATTTCAACACTTTTCGAGGAAGTGCATCATTGGGTGTGAAGTGCTTTGGGACATCCTGAGGTGGGGGGTGGGAGGTGGGGAAGGGGTGGGGGGGGGGGCACAACGGCGCTGTACAATGCAAGTCCTCCTCCCAAATCTCCATTTAATGAGGAAATCGAACGGCAGTCATCAGGCTTTTTAATATCACAAACTCTCCATTCCCATGGCGATCTCTGCTGCCAGATGTCGTTCTCCCCTCACCCCCTCACCCCCTCACCCCCCCCCCCCCCCCCCCCGGTACTATCGAGGCCTCCCGTGCACGGTGGGCACCGCGGGATGGGGGGGAAGCTGGAGTGTTTTATCAACCCCTTTCAATCGCATTTTGTTTTGATGTTTTGAGTTTCCATCAAGATACTGTTTACACGGAGCCATAACCTCATAAGGGGCTGCCTGGGCAGCACGGTAGCATTGCGGATAGCACAATTGCTTCACAGCTCCAGGGTCCCAGGTTCGATTCCGGCTTGGGTCACTGTCTGTGCAGAGTCTGCACATCCTCCCCGTGTGCGCGTGGGTTTCCTCCGGGTGCTCCGGTTTCCTCCCACAGTCCAAAGATGTGCAGGTTAGGGTGGATTGGCCGTGATAAATTGCCCTTAGTGTCCAAAATTGCCCTTAGTGTTGGGTGGGGGTTACTGGGTTATGGGGATAGGGTGGAGGTGTTGACCTTGGGTAGGGTGCTCTTTCCAAGAGCTGGTGCAGACTCGATGGGCCGAGTGGCCTCCTTCTGCACTGTAAATTCTATGACAAATCTATGATTTTAATTTTCCCCTTTGATTTGGAACATAGAACATACAGTGCAGAAGGAGCCCATTCGGCCCATCAAGTCTGCACCGACCCATTTAAGCCCTCACTTCCACCCTATCCCCGTAACCCAATAACCCCTCCTAACCTTTCTGATCACTAAGGGCAATTTTATCACGGCCAATCCGCCTAACCTGCACATCTTTGGACTGTGGGAGGAAACCGGAGCCCCCGGAGGAAACCCACGCTACACGGGGAGAACGTGCAGACTCCGCACAGGCAGTGACCCAGCGGGGAACCGAACCCGGGGACCCTGGAGCTGTGAAGCCACAGTGATAGCCACGTGTGCTGCCCTAAATTGTTGATTTAATTTATGTATCGCCCACCCAAAGGCGCACAAACGTTCCTTGGTGGTATCCCTGGTGCCTTGAACACCCGACGTACCAAAGCCGCAGTCCCCACCCCAAAACCTGGCCCGCACGAATGCCATTGGTCCATTGGGGGGGGCGAGTGAGTCTCCCAGAGTTCGAATTGGTGCACTAGCTCCTCCTAGTGTTTACGCTGGAGATGACACTTCAAAGCGCCGGCCGCTGATCCCACAGGTCCCGCTCACGTTACCTGTCGACGCCCCCCCAGCCCCCCTGAATTCTCCCCACATTTCCCGTCTGCGAATCCCGATATCCCACCCGGGTTTTTTCGGGAGGGGGAACTGCTCAGCGTTAGCCTGCAGACACAACGCGTAATCGTACAGAATCATAGAATTTACAGTACAGAAGGAGGCCATTCAGCCCACCGAGGGGCTGGTTTAGCACACTGGGCTAAATCGCTGGCTTTTTAAAGCAAACCCAGGCAGGCCAGCAGCACGGTTCGATTCCCGTACCAGCCTCCCCGAACAGGCGCCGGAATGTGGTGACTAGGGGGCTTTTCACAGTAACTTCATTTGAAGCCTACTCGTGACAATAAGCGATTTTCATTTCATGAGGAAGGCCTAGGGTCTGCTGGCCTTTGCTACAAAGGGATCGGAGGGTAAAGTCTTGGTAATAATCGCTCGGTGAGGGGCAGCACGGTGGCACAGTGGTTAGTGTTGCTGCCTCACGGCGCCGAGGTCCCAGGTTCGATCCCGGCTCTGGGTCACTGTCCGTGTGGAGTTTGCACATTCTCCCCGTGTCTGCGTGGGTTTCACCCCCACAACCCACAGATGTGCAGGCTAGGTGGATTGGCCATGCTAAATTACCCCTTAATTGGAAACAATTAATTGGATGCTCTAAATTTATTTTTTTTAAATAATCGCTCGGTGTCACAGTGCACAAGGATCGATGGAGGGAGAGAGATGTGGTTACGAGAAGGAACTGTTAGGAAATGGGAGCGAAGACATAGTGGGCAGTTTAGGGGTTAAAAGACTGAGGGTGAAACTGTTAGAACTGAGTCACAGGGATATGCCCACACCTGGCCTGAGTTACAACTCGTAAATAGGAATAAACAGGATACCCCTGCTCAGCCTTGAGTGATTCACTCAAGATCCATTGTCCTTCGGGACACTCTGATCTGACCAGCCATTAGCCCATTATAGAGCCTGATGGCTTCGTTTTTTTCAATAAATTTAGAGTGCCCAAATCAGACAGTGACCCAAGCCAGGAATCGAACCCGGGACCCTGGAGCCGTGAAGCAACTGTGCTGATCACACATCAGGACAAATGCAAGAACACCAAATTTCAAAGGATCGCAACCATTTATACTACAGGAATAAAGGGTGCTGGTTGGATGGCAAGTCAAGTTTGATTGGCCGAGGAGCTTGAGGAGCCCATAGAGTTCGCCAGTGCTTTCCGCATTGCAGCACCTCGGCCAACCAATCAGCATCCCTTTCCTCCGCGAGTTTAAGTTGTCACCTTGAGAGGTGATCCCATTGTCACATCAGAAATCCTTTGATGTTCCTTCCCATTCCTGCCACTAAGGGGGATCCAGGATAGGGTAGTGTCTAGGGGGTGGGCGGGGGAGGGGAGCGTCTCGGAAATCTGCAAAGAACTCATGGGGGCGGAGCAGACGCAGACCGAGGAGCTGAAGCGTAAGAGGGAGGAGGAGCTGGGTGGTGAGATGGAGGATGGTCAATGGGCGGACGCATTGAGCAGAGTCAACGCGTCGGCAACATGTGCCAGGCTCAGCTTGATCCAATTCGAGGTGGTACATCAGGCCCACATGACAGCGGCCCGGATGAGTAGATTGTTTGGGGTGGAAGACCGGTGTGTAAAATGTGCGGGAGGACCAGCGAACCATGCCCACATGTTCTGGGCGTGTCCAAAACGTAGGGGATATTGGCAGGGGTTCGCGGACGTCATGTCCAGAGTATTGAAAACAAGGGTGGCAACGAGTCCAGAGGTGGCGATTTTCGGGCTGTCGGAAGACCCGGGAATCCAGGAGGAGAAAGAAGCACATGTTCTGTCCTTTGCTTCCCTGGTAGCCCGGAGACGGATACTGCCAGATTGGAGGGACTAAAAGCCCCCGAAGTCGGAGGCCTGGCTGACTGACATGGCGAGCTTTCTCGGCCTGGAGAAGATTAAGGGGTGGGGGGTGGGGGGGGGGGGGGGGGTTGGGAGAGGGAGGGGGGGGAGGTTAGGGTAACGTAGAATAGGGGGTCAATTAGGTGGGCCTTGGCGTAATGGGAGTCGGTGATTGCACTATGTCTATTGTTCTTTGTACTTTTGCTGTTTGTTATGCCAAAAATACCTCATAAAAATTGTTAATTCAAAAAAAAAAGAAATCCTTTCATGTTTGGGAGTGGGGGAAGCTGCTGGAAGGAATTTTTTTAAACCCTGGTTACAGAGTCACAGCCTCGAGATAAGGGGTCGGCCATTTTGGGACCAGGCCAGGAGAAATTCCTTCAGAGAGTCGCGGATCTGTGGAATTCTCGACCCAGAAGGCCGTGGATCCTCAGTCCTGGCTACGAGAGATTATTGGACACTCAGGGGATTGAGGCATACCGGGGATAATACAGGAAGGTGGGAATGGGGGTACGAGATCGGCCGTGATCATATTGACTGGCGAAGCAGGCGCAAAGAGCGATATTCACATCCTATTTCTTATCATTCGTTTTTTTCCCAATTAAGGGGCAATTTAGCGTGGCCAATCCACCTACCCGGCACGTCTTTGGGTAGAGGAGCTGAGACCCACGCAGACACGGGGGAGAATGTGCAAACTCCATACGCACAGTGACCCGGGGCCAGGATCGAACCCTGGTCCTCGGCGGCGTGAGGCAGCAGTGCTAACCACTGCGCCACCGTGCCGCCCACCATTTTAAAACAAACATGCAAAACTCTTGGGGTTCGTTTCGAGAGGGATAGAATGGAAAAGCAGCCCTGCAATGATTTCCTCTTTCAGATAGTGATCCGATTCACTTTTGGAAGCCACACTTGACCCATACTCTCGGGCAGCGCATTCCAGATCCTGACGGTGCGGACACCTGTGTGGTAAACCTGGCACGGCCTAGTTTTAGGCCTCATTAAATTGGCTATCCTAGGGCAACACGGCGGCCTAGTGGTTAGCTCTGCTGCCTCACGGCGCTGAGGTCCCAGGTTCGAACCCGGCCCTGGGTCACTGTCCGTGTGGAGTTTGCACATTCTCCCCCGTGTCTGCGTGGGTTTTGCCCCCACAACCCAAAAATGTGCCGGGTAGGTGGATTGGCCACGCTAAATTGCCCCCTAATTGGAAAAAATAATTGGGTAATCTAAATTGAAAAAAAAATTGGCTATCTAAAATTAAAGTATTTCACATTCTCCCCGTGTTTGCGTGGTTTTTGCCCCCACAACCCAAAGATGTGCTGGCCAGGCGGATTGGCCGCGCTAAATTGCCCCTTAATTGGGAAAAATGAATTGGGTACTCTAAATTTATTTGAAAGAAAAGAAAATTAAAGAATTGGACACCTTAAATCAAACTGCAGTCAATCTCAGGTAGGTTGAGCAGCACGGTGGCCGAGTGGTTAGCCCTGCTGCCTCACGGCGCCGAGGTCCCAGGTTCGAACCCGGCCCTGGGTCACTGTCCGTGTGGAGTTTGCACATTCTCCCCCGTGTCTGTGTGGGTTTTGCCCCCACAACCCAAAAATGTGCAGGGTTAGGTGGATTGGCCACGCTAAATTGCCCCTTAATTGGAAAAAATGAATTGGGTACTCTAAATTAAATTTTTTTTAAATCTCAGGTAGGTTGATGGGAAATTCGGACTTGACCAAAAATCAAATACACTGAAAAACAGACTAATTGCCAGGACACGCCTGGGCCTACCTTGTCAATAGCCCATCAGAGATAATCCCGATTTGATTTGGATTGGCCAGATTGAGCCAGACTCTAGGCCGCCCCAAGTTCCCGCTGTTACCTTAAATGGCAACAAGGTACACGCAAACAGCACAACCGAGGATGGACATGTGGGGGTGGGCCCCGGTGTCCGGCCAAGTGGTCATCAACTAATTAATTGGGTGCTGGGACCCTCCCCTCCTGAGGCCTCGTTGGCTACAAGTCAAGGATTTTCCTGGAGAGGCGTGGAGTGAGGGGAATCCAAATGGACGCCCAGGATACACCCCAGTGAAGACCCGACATGGAAGGTGACCATGGCCATCTGGAATACTCACCAGAGACGGGAGCAACCTGCCACCAGACCCACCTTCGCAACGACAGACCCAAGACACTCAGGGAATCGGACCCAGGGCTCAACCAAAATCATCTTTAATGGTTGGAATAACAAATCTTGGGAATCTTTGGGGGGGGGGCTGGGGGGAGGGGGGGGGGGCACGGCGCAGTAGCACAGTGGTTGGCACTGTTGCTTCACAGCGCCAGGGACCCGGATTCGATTCCCGGGCGTGGGTCACTGTCTGTGCGGAGTCTGCACGTTCTCCCCCCCCCCCCGTGTCTGCGTGGGTTTCCTCATGGTGCTCCGGTTTCCTCCCACGGTCCAAAGAATGAAATGAAAAATGAAAATCGCTTATTGCCACGAGTAGGCTTCAATGAAGTTACTATGAAAAGCCCCTAGTCACCACATTCCGGCACCTGTCTGGGGAGGCTGGTACGGGAATCGAACCGTGCTGCTGGCCTGCTTGGTCTGCTTTAAAAGCCAGTGATTTAGCCTGGTGAGCTAAACCAGCCCCTGCAGGTTAGGTGGATTGGCCACGATAAATTGCCCCATAGTGTCCAAAGATTAGGTGGGGTTGCTAGGTTAAGGGATAGGGTGGAAGTGTGGGCTTAGGTAGGGTGCTCTTTCAAGGGCCAGTGTAGACCCGATGGGTCAATTAATAGAATTTCATAGAATTTACAGTGCAGAAGGAGGCCATTCGGCCCATTGAGTCTACACCTGCTCTTGGAAAGAGCACCCTACCCAAGGTCAACACCTCCACCCTATCCCCATAACCCAGTAACCCCACCCAAGACTAAGGGCAATTTTTGACACTAAGGGCAATTTATCATGGCCAATCCACCTAGCCTGCACATCTTTGGACTGTGGGAGGAAACCGGAGCACCCGGAGGAGACCCAGGAACACACGGGGAGGATGTGCAGACTCCGCACAGACAGTGACCCAAGCCGGAATCGAACTGGGACCCTGAAGCTGTGAAGCAATTGTGCTATCCACAATGCTACCGTCCTGTCTGCCTTCAATTGGCCTCCTTCTGCATTGTAAATTCTATGATATGGTTTTGGGTAAAATTAAGGGTTAATTTTGTTGAAATTACTGGTCGGAGTATCTGAGATTTTACAACACCCGGTCAGCTCTCAACAGTGGACAAGAGGGGGCAGCACGGTGGCGCAGTGGGTTAGCCCTGCTGCCTCACGGCGCTGAGGTCCCAGGTTCGATCCCGGCTCTGGGTCACTGTCCGTGTGGGGTTTGCACATTCTCCCTGTGTCTGCGTGGGTTTCGCTCCCCACACAACCCAAAAGGATATACAGGGTGTGGTAAATGTACCGGCCTCCCCGTACAGGCGCCGGAATGTGGCGACTAGGGGCTTTTCACAGTAACTTCATTGAAGCCTACTCGTGACAATAAGCGATTTTCATTCATGTGTAACTAGTAATTCACACTGTACGATACTGAGGGCGGTCTCACAGGAACTCCCTAAAGAAGCGGAGCCTAGGGCGGAGCCCTGTACATGCTCCTCATCTCCCCCTGTGGGCAGAGCCCCACGGTGGCTCACAGATGGAGCCCACAGGGACAACAGTGTATTACTAGTTACACATTCACCACATTCAGATTTCAAAGGGCCCCTCCCTTTGAACAACCATTACACCTACTTTCTCAACATCATAGACGAGTTCTCCCGTTTCCCTTTTGCCATCCCATGCCCCGTTATGACCACCCCCACGGTTATCAGAGCCCTGCACAGCGTCTTCACCCTGTTCGGTTTCCCCAACTATGTCCACAGCGACCGGGGTTCGCCCTTCATGAGCGACGAGCTGCATCAGTACCTGTTCAGCAAGGGCATTGCCTCGAGCAGGACTACCAGCTACAACCCCAGGGGGAACGGACAGGTGGAGAGGAAGAACGCGACGGTCTGGAAGACCGTCCTACTGACCCTCTGGTCCAGGAATCTCCCGGCCTCCCACTGGCAGGAGGTCCTCCCCGACGCGCTCCATGCAATTAGGTCCCTCCTGTGCATGGCCACTAACCAGACTCCTCATGATCGCTTATTTGTCTTCTCTAGGGGAACTACCACAGGGGCCTCGCTTCCGTCCTGGTTGAGGACACCAGACCCTGTCCTCCTTCGGAAACACGTTCGGGCACATAAGACCGACCCCCTGGTAGAGAGGGTCCAAATCCTGCACTCGAACCCCTACCACGCGTATGTCGAACACCCCGATGGCCGGCAAGACACCATCTCCCTCCGGGACCTGGCACCTGCAGGTTCTACCACCACTACCGTAGATACACCCCCCACAACACTACACCCCACCCGACCTCCCACGCCCCGCGTCCCCGCGCCTATTTGCTTCCCGCGCTCCCTTCCACCTGGCACACCAGTCCGCAGGAACAAAGCTCAGGAAGAACCATCCCCAGAGTCCACCCCCGGACCCGCACCAAACTTCCTTCTACAGCCAGCCGAAACGGCTGCAACACCAGCGCTTTGCCGGGCACCGGACCGACTGAACTTCTAGACCCGTCACCCCCGCCGGACTTGATTTTTTTAACAGGGGGTGAATGTGGTGAATGTGTAACTAGTAATTCACACTGTACCTTACTGTTGTCCCTGTCGGCTCCATCTGTGAGCCACCGTGGGGCTCTGCCCACAGGGGGAGATGAGGAGCATGTACAGGGCTCCGCCCTCGGCTCCGCCCCCTTTAGGGAGTATAAGCGCTGAGGTCCTGCGAGTCCGCCCTCAGTATCGTACAGTCGCAGGCAGGCTCAGTTGTAAGCCGATTAAAGCCACAGTTTACTCCAACTCGTGTCTCAGAGTGAATTGATAGTCGCATCACAGGGTAGGTGGATTGGCCACGCTAAATTGCCCCTTAATTGGAAAAAATTAATTGGGTACTCTAAATGTATATTAAAAAGAAGATTAAGGATAAGGAAGGGATGGGATTGGGCAGGTGTTCCATTTGGGATTAGATTTTAAAACGAGGGGGGTGGCAATCCTGGTCAATAAGGGGGAGGCGTCCGAGGTGGGGACGATAGAGGCGGACCCGGGGGGTAGATATGTTATGGTTAGTGGGAAACTGAATTGAATGGCCGTGGTATTGGTAAATATATATGCCCCAAATGGGGATGATGTTGAGTTTGTTAGACTGGTGCTGGGGAAGATCCTGGACCTGGAGTCACATCGACTGATAATGGGGGAAGTTTTCAACACGGTCCTGGATCTGAGGCTAGATTGGTAGATGCTGAATATTCAGCAATTGTGGTGTCAGACCACGCCCCACACTGGGTGGACTTGCAAGCTAACAAAGGGAAGACCCAGCGGCTGCAATGGAGGTTAGATGTGGGGCTGTTAGCGGAGGAGCTGGTGAGGGAGGCCATTTGGGGGTATATAAACATCAATGACACAGGTGAGGTTCGGCGGGGGTGGTGTGGGAGGCACTGAAGGCGGTTATTAGGGGGGGGAACTCATCTCAATTCGGACCCATAAGGAGAAGGTTGCGCGGGTGGAGTTAGAGAGGGTGGTAAAAGAAGAAAGATCGATGCGTTCCAGGAGTGGTAATATAAGAAATAGGGCTTGGCTATTTTATAAACAAACTTTATTAAAACAAAAAAAAAACAATATTTAAACTTTTACTTCAGTTCTAACCCTCACAGATTACATGGAGTTTCTTAACCTTAACACGTCAGTTCCCATTAAACAAGAGCGTAACAGAACATACAGCTCTCGTTCCACAGGGCCGGGTTCGAACCTGGGACCTCAGCGCCGCAGTCCCAGTGCAATATCTCCCTATCGTGACACTAACTACTTGCAGGGTTAAAAAAAAAAAGATTTTTCCCTCGCATCACCGTTGCTTCGTTCGGCAATTGCCTTTAAATCGGTGCCCTCTGGCCCTTCACTCTTCCGCCAATGTACTTGGCCTCGAGCCCTCACGGTTTTGAACACCTCCCATCAAGTCTCCTCACTACCTTCCTTCTCTGAGGAAAACAGACCCGAGCTTCTCCAATCTGTCCACGTGGCTGAGGTTCCTCATCCCTGGAACCACCCTTGTGAATCCTTCCTGCGTCCTCTCTAATGCCCTCACATCCTTCCTAAAGTGGGGTGTCGGGAACTGGAAGCAATACTTCTGTTGAGTTCGAACTGGTGTCTTTTTTTCTTTCCTTTAAACACTGGTTCACCATGAGTCCTTGCCTTGGTACTCGAGCCTTCTGTTGATAAATGCAGGATCTGGCACGCCAGCCTTTGTGCTGCTTCCTTCAATAATTTGTGTGCCTATGCCGTCCTCCCCCTGGGGTCCCTCTACTGCTGTGCCCCCTTTATTTTGTAGCACATCCTTGTTTCTCTGACTGTAACAATCCCCATTGGGACTTTCAAGAAAGGAATCCCCACAGAAATCTTTTTTCCTCTCACTTTTTAAGACTCTTACTGTAACAAACAAACCAAGCCAACAAAGATCAAACATTATTTAACGGGCAACTAATACATCAAACTGAAGAAAAAGGTACAATTAACTAACGCAATCGGTGTATGCCGTTAGTCTGCATCACCAGTCTGATAAATATGGTGCATTAAAGAGACAGTCGCAAATTCATTCCTCGCTCTTCAGGAGAAGTTCACCTCTCCCTGCCGCACCGGGTTGAACCTTCCAATCTCTTTCGACATTCGTTTTCTATTCCGCCTGAGTTTTCTGCGTCCGATTATCTCCAGCAAGGCACATATCGATGAATCCTCCTCTCTTTCTCATAGAATTTACAGTGCCGAAGGAGGCCATTCGGCCCATCGAGTCTGTACCGGCTCTTGGAAAGAGCGCCCTACCCAAGGTCAACACCTCCACCCTATCCCCATAACCCAGTAACCCCACCCAACAGTAAGGGCAATTTTGGACACTAAGGGCAATTTAGCACGGCCAATCCACCTAACCCGCACGTCTTTGGACTGTGGGAGGAAACCGGAGCACCCGAAACCCACGCACACACGGGGAGGACGTGCAGACTCCGCACAGACAGTGACCCAGCCGGGAATCGAACCTGGGACCCTGGAGCTGTGAAGCAGTTGTGCTATCCACAGTGCTACCGTGCTGCCAAGCTCATAATAGTCCCGACGACTATTGTATCATGTACACCTTGGAACAGTTTAGCCAACACTAGTGAAACCGTTTCCCCCATAGCCGCTTTTACTTCTGTTCCCCGTCTTTTTCCTCAGAACAGTGAAGACCAGTCACCGAAGTTGGCCATTCCCTCAATACAAAATGGAGGAACGCAAAGCTTGCAGGTTAAAATAGACAATGTTTGCAGCACCAGCAGGCTGCACCAAGCCAATGTGTATTCTGTCTGCTAAGAGAGCACCGAAACGAACATTCCGCATACTAATGAGGCAATCTCCAGGACAGTTAACATGGTAATGGAACGATCCCAGGGACAATGGACACAAATAGGGAAGTGATTGCAACAGTGTATGGGAAACCAGACACCCCGGCACCAGCGGGGTTCGAAGACAAAGCACCTGAAGGCCCGCCCAGTTACCGAGGAACAGCCTCAGTATTGGGGGGATTCAAACAAATGGATTGGGAAGAGACCCAATCGATTCCCAGCAGATAGAGGGTCCGCCCAAAAGGGCACGAAGCCCTGGGGCCTATAAAAGACAGGTCCCAAACTTAGTTCGTTCTTCTTGACCAGCCCTCCTCTTTTGACCAGCCCTCTGGACCAGCCTTTTACCGAAGAAGACCTTGACCGAGAGAGAGGAGAGGTTTGGGACAGCAGCCGCCAGCAAGTAAGTGTCTCACAACGATCGCTACCAGAGATAGGCACTCCTGACCCCTTTTTAACCCGTGCCAACCTGAAGTCTGCGGACCCAGTGCAGAGCAAGAGGCCTTGTCCTCTGATCCGGCAGTTCCCTTTAAGATAAGTATTGGTTTATTTAGTGGTAGGAATAGTTTAGTCATCTTAGCGTGTTCATGAGTAGATTATAATTGTATTATAATAAACTCATTTGTTTGAACTTATTAATTGGTGTATGGTTTTATTGCTTTGAACTTGACCTTGAAACCTGTGGCGGTATCTTAACGATACCTGGCAACTCCAGAGCTAAGTAACGAAACAGAGGCAAATTGAGTGTTAAGCACACTCACCCAGAACGAGCAACAGGGGCATCTCCGATTCTTTTTTCTGCCCTGCGTCTCAGTAGCGTCTTTTTCCAGTCCCGTGAGCTCCTGAAAGAGGTGCTGAAATGACCAACTGTTTGATGTTTTCTACGATGGTAACCTGGGGTCACCAGTGGTACTTCTCAGAGCCAAGGTGTTTGCCAGGAATTCTAATTATGCATCCCTTTCTAAAGTCCTGTTTAATTTGAGTTCACGGGGACATTTTAAAACATATTGTGCACAGTTCTGGTCCCCATAGTTCAGGAAAGACGTATCGGCGTTGGAGGTTCACGAGATTGATTTCAGAGATGAAGGGTTTGTCGCACGAGGAGAGATTGAACAGTTTAGGCCTGTACTCTCCAGAGGTTAGAAGAATGAGGGGAGATCTAATTGAGGTGCACAAGATGCTAAAAGGTGTGCATAAAGTAGACGCGGAGCCGATGCTTCCTCGTGTGGGGCATTCTAAAACGAGCGGTCCTAATCTTGGAATCAGAGGCGGCAAATTTAGAACAGATTTGAGGAGAAACTACTTCTCCCGAAGGGTTGTGAATCTGTGGAATTCGCTACCCCAGAGTATGGTGCATGCTGGGTCAGTGAGTAAATTTAAGCGGGAGTCAGACAGATTTTTGATTGGTGATGGGGGTGAAGGGTTATGGAGAACGGGCAGCGCGGTGGAGTTGAGGCCAGGATGGGATCAGCCACGATCACATTGAGGGAGTCAGGCCCGAGAGGCCGACTCCCACTCCGAGCTCATGCGTTCCAGGGAGGGGATTCTCCGGCTGATTTCGCAATCCAGCTCTTGGTCTGTAACATTGTACGTAGCAGATGAGGAACATATCAGCCATGATGGATAGGCGGAGCAGACTCGATGGGCTGAATGTCCTAATTCTGCTCCTATACCGTATGAACTTATAATCGTTTCGTGAAGTTCAGCATTCGTGACACCCCCAAAATGAATCGCTTCACACTTTATGTCTTTAAATTTCATCTGCCACTTGCCTGCGCGACCTGTCTATGTCCTCTTTTAAAAATAAATTTAGAATACCCAATTCATTTTCTCCAATTAAAGGGGCAATTTAGCATGGCCAATTGACCTACCGGCACATCTTTTTGGGTTGTGGGGGCGAAACCCACGCAGACACGGGGAGAATGTGCAAACTCCACACGGACAGTGACCCAGAGCCGGGATCGAACCTGGGACCTGGGCGCCGTGAGGTAGCAGTGCTAACCCCCTGTGCCACCGTGCTGCCGGTGTTTTTCAAACTTTTTTCCCGGGGGAACCATTTTTACCAACTGGCCAGCCTTTGGGACCCACGCCGGCCAACCGTTGCGGCCTATGCCGGCCGACCTTCGCAACCCACACCGGCGTACCTTTGCGGCCCACGCCAGCCGACCTGTGTGACCCGCCATTTTTTCTTATCTTGTTTGTTGCTGACAAAAATGGAGAAAATGGTTTTGGGTCCTTTTGGCCCCAATGGTCCCTTAGGCCCCCCCCCCCCCCCGAACTTGAAATAAAAAGGCTGCGACCATATCAAAAATAAATGCGGCCGCACTGCGCATGCGTCCCTGATCATCGGTGCGCATGTGCATAGTTTCGCGCATGACACTGATGATCAAGGACGCATGCGCAGTGCGGCCATTTTGAAGGCCGCTCGCAGCCGGCATTATTAAAAGCCGGCTGTTGCGTGCAGATTTGCGTGATCGGGAGTGCCTCGACGGACGGCTCCGCGACCCTCCCGACACCCGCCCGTAACCCACCCACGGGTCGCGCCCCGAGTTTGACAATGCCTGCCCTAAATGGTGCCCCGTTAACCCTAGACAAGATTATTAAGATGTATCAGGGACAGCAGTGGTCTTAACACTGATTCTTGGAGAACCGCAGTAGATACGTTCTTGCCGACTGAGAAACAGTTCACCCCTACAATCTGGTTCCTGAGAGTGAACCGATTTTATACTGTCCCTTTTGGTACTGTCCCTTTTACTCAATGAGCTCCAACTTTGCCAACAAGCTTGTGTCGACGTCTGGGATGGCCGCTTACAAAGTAAACATGGATACTTGCAAAGACTCAAGGGAAATATGGCCAACACAGGATTCAGGCAAACTCAGAGCCTAAATGTATATTTGCTGACAGAGAACCGGACAGTATCGAAACCCCTTGCCGATTTGCATTCTGATCCATTTCTCAATGGACAAAGGACGGGTACTCAGATATCAGATCCAGATCCAGACTCTTTTGGCCCTGGCACACCGGCACTCTTCGGCACGGCCTATACCTGAAGCCATCTGCAGCACCACGACCAGAAGCAAGTTCAAGATCAACGCCGGCTACCAGACGGATGAGCTCAGCAGAACCGAAGTCACTTCTCCAGACCCAGCCACTCCAGATCCGAACAAAGGCCTCGTTCCTCTGTCAAACCCGGTTGCCTGAAGTTAAGTACAGGTTGTTGTAGTTGTTAGGCATAATTTAGCTTGTAGTGTGTTATGTTGCATGTGTGAGTTAATCTTGTGTGTAAATAAACCGTTATCGAACTTAAACTGACTGGTTGTTGGACCTTTGATCAATATCCGGTTGAACCTTGTAGTGGTATCATCTGATACCTGGCGACTCTGAAAAGCAATATCACTCGATATTAAGAAGGACAACAATATTGGAGCCTCCGGTGCAGAATTGGCAACAGTTATAAGAGACGCTAGTGAGGTAGTATTCCACTCATCAAAATTGGCAACACTTGTGTGGAATTTGTGTACGCCACATCGACAGCATTTCCAAATGTGTTCCCAACGACGAGGTGGGCCTGTAGTTGCTGGGTTTAAACTCCCGCTCTTTTTCTTAATAAGGGTGCAACATATGCTATCCAAGTAACTCTTGGCCTTGCAGATGCGCCGGAGCGACACCAGCCATTACTCCCAACTTCACAAAACAATTCTTGCGTTGCTGCAGCTATTTTTCGGTGGTACGGTGGCACAGTGGTTAGCACAGCTGCCTCACAGCGGCACGGACAGTGAACCGGGGCCGGGACTGAACCCGGCTCCTCGGCGCCGCTGACCACTGTGCCGTCTCCCAGCTGCTCCACTTTGTGCACTGCGGATTTTGCGTGCCTCCTCCGCTGTTCCCACGGGGAACAGGATGCGCACCCCACGGGTCTGACTAACACCAGTAGGAAAATGTTGACTAAAGGCCAAAGTGTTTGAATTGAGAGGTGCCGAACGGCCTCTAAACCCTGAGCCGGGGAGCAGTGGGACCTCTCCCCGTGTTTGCGTGGGTCGCGCCCCCACAACCCAAAGATTTGCCGGTTAGTTGGATTGGCCACGCTAAATTGCCCTTAGGTTAGATGGGGTTGCTGGGTTATGGGGATAGGGTGGAGGTGTGAGCTTAAGTAAGGTGCTCTTGGGCAGCACGGTTGTGCAGTGGGTTAGCCCTGCTGCCTGCACGGCGCCGAGGTCCCAGGTTCGATCCCGGCTCTGGGCCACTGTCCGTGTGGAGTTTGCACATTCTCCCCGTGTTTGCGTGGGTTTCGCCCCCCACAACCCAAAAATGTGCAGAGTAGGTGTATTGGCCGTGCTAAATTGCCCCTTAATTGGAAAAAAATGAATTGAGCACTCTAAATTTTAAAAAAAATCGTAGGGTACTATTTCCAAGAGCCGGTGCAGCCTCGATGGGCCGAATGGCATCCTTCTGCCCTGTAAATTCTATAGTAAGAAGTCTTACAACACCAGGTTAAAGTCCAACAGGTTTGTTTCAAACACTGGCTTTCGGAGCACTGCTCCTTCCTCAGGTGAATGAGAGGCTACATTCACCTGAGGAAGGAGCAGTGCTCCGAAAGCTCGTGTTTGAAACAAGCCTGTTGGACTTTAACCTGGTGTTGTAAGACTTCTTACTGTGCTCACCCCAGTCCAACGCTGGCATCTCCACATCATATAAATTCTATGTATGTAATTGCCCCTTAATTGGAAATAGATGAATTGGGCACTCTAAATTTATATTAAAAAAAGGGGGTTAGAGGAAACTACATCTATCTCCCCATGAGGAGCCATGGACAATGGGGTGGGGGAGGGGGGTAGACTACATCTCCCCATGAGGTTGCCATGGAAATGAGGTGGGGGAGGGGGTAGACTACATCTAGCAGAACCAGGTGCCGGTTCTGATGTGGCCGGGATCAAGACCAGAGCAGAGAAAAAGGGCAACGAATACATAATTAACGGCCAGAAGATGTGGATTACGAACGGGGGCAAGGCTAACTGGTTTTTCCTCCTGGCCCGCTCGAACCCAGATCCCAAAGCCTCTGCCGGCAAGTCCTTCGCTTGGCTTCATTGTGGATGCTGACTCTCCCGGAATCCAGATTGGAAGAAAGGAGATGAACATGGGCCAGAGATGCTCAGATACCAGAGGTATTGTCTTTGAAGATGTGCGAGTGCCCAAGGAGAACGAGCTCGTTGGAGAGGGGGCTGGCTTCAAAATTGCAATGGGAGCGTTCGATAAGACCAGACCACCGGTCGCTGCTGGAGCAGTTGGTTTAGGCCAGAGAGCGTTGGATGAAGCTACCAAATATGCTTTGGAAAGGAAAACCTTTGGAAAGTTACTTGCCGAGCATCAGACGGTCTCCTTCCTGCTAGCGGAAATGGCTCTGAAGGTGGGATTGGCCCGGCTCGGTTACCAGAGAGCGGCCTGGGAAGAGGATCAGGGCCGGAGGAACACTTACTACGCCTCCATAGCAAAGGCCTTTGCAGGCGACATTGCCAATCAGGTCGCAAGTGACGCCGGCCAGATCTTCGGAGGCAACGGGTTCAACAGTGAATATCCTGTGGAGAAACTGATGAGAGATGCTAAAATCTACCAGATCTACAAAGGCACTGCTCAGATCCAGAGACTGATTATTGCACGGGAGCATATCGAGAAGTACAAGCAGAGAAGGAGCCGCACGTTCAAGAGTCCAGTGCTAATTTTGTAATCTAATTACGTATCATTCAATGGTTGACAATGCAATTCCAATGCAATTTGCCACTCCACACAGCCCTCCATCTCTTTCTCTGCAACGGGGAAATGGGGTCAAAGCATTAAAACCAATTGCCACCCAATTGAAGTTTACTTTTCCCGAGAACAAAGCCCTTTTTAATATCGACTAACGTTTTCTCCCAACAGTCTGAAGATGTGCAGCTTTGGTGGATAGGCCCTGCTAAATTGCCCCTTCGAGTCCAAAAGGTTAGGTTGGGTTGCTGCGTTACAGGGATAGGGTGGAGGTGTGGGTTTGGGTAGGGTGCTCTTTCAGGGGCCGGTGTAGACTCGATGGGCTGAATGGCTTCCTTCTGCACTGTAAATTCTATGATCTGCCCATGAGGTTGCCATGGACAATGGGGGTGAGGGGAGTAGACTACACCTCCCGCAGGGATCAGTTCTGGGTCCTCTGCTGTTTGTGATTTTCATTAACGACTTGGATGAGGGAGTTGAAGGGTGGGTCAGTAAATTTGCAGATGATACGAAGATTGGTGGAGTTGGGGATATTGAGGAGGGCTGTTGTCGGCTGCAAAGAGACATAGATAGGATAGAGAGCTGGGCTGAGAAGTGGCAGATGGAGTTTAACCCTGAAAAGTGTGAGGTTGTCCATTTTGGAAGGACAAATATGAATGCGGAATACAGGGTTAACGGTAGGGTTCTTGGCAATGTAGAGGAGCAGAGAGATCTTGGGGTCTATGTTCATAGATCTTTGAAAGTTGCCACTCAAGTGGATAGAGCTGTGAAGAAGGCCTATGGTGTGCTAGCGTTCATTAGCAGAGGGATTGAATTTAAGAGCCGTGAGGTGATGATGCAGCTGTACAAAACCTTGGTCAGGCCACATTTGGAGTACTGTGTGCAGTTCTGGTCGCCTCATTTTAGGAAGGATGTACTGCTGCCTCACGGCGCCGAGGTCCCAGGTTCGATCCCAGCTCTGGGTCACTGTCCATGTGGAGTTAACACATTCTCCCCGTGTTTGCGTGGGTTTCGCCTCCACAACCCAAAAAATGTGCATGGTAGGTCAATTGGCCACACTAAATTGCCCCTTAATTGGAGAAAATGAATTGTTAAAAAAAAATTTTTAAGAAAGGATGTGGAAGCTTTCAAAAAGGTGCAAAGAAGATTTACCAGGATGTTGCCTGGAATGAAGAGTAGGTCTTACGAGGAAAGGTTGAGGGTGCTCGGCCTTTTCTCATTAGAACGGAGAAGGATGAGGGGCGACTTGACAGAGGTTTATAAGATGATCAGGGGAATAGATAGAGTAGACAATCAGAGACTTTTTCCCCGGGTGGAACAAACCATTACAAGGGGACATAAATTTAAGGTAAATGGTGGAAGATATAGGGGGGGATGTCAGAGGTAGGTTCTTTACCCAGAGAGTAGTGGGGGCATGGAATGCACTGCCTGTGGAAGTAGTTGAGTCAGAAACGTTAGGGACCTTCAAGTGGCTATTGGATAGGTACATGGATTAGGGTAGAATAATGGAGTGTAGATTAATTTCTTCTTAAGGGCAGCACGGTAGCATTGTGGATAGCACAATTGCTTCACAGCTCCAGGGTCCCAGGTTCGATTCTGGCTTGGGTCACTGTCTGTGCGGAGTCTGCACATCCTCCCTGTGTGTGCGTGGGTTTCCTCCGGGTGCTCCGGTTTCCTCCCACAGTCCAAAGATGTGCAGGTTGGGTGGATTGGCCATGATAAATTGCCCTTAGTGTCCAAAATTCTATAATCTATGATTAACCTAGGACAAAAGTTTGGCACAACATCGTGGGCCGAAGGGCCTGTTCTGTGCTGTATTTCTCTATTCTCTAGTGTGTGTGTGTGTGGGGGGGGGGGGGGGGGGGGGGGGGGGGTGTACACTACATCTCCCCATGAGGTTGCCATGGGCAATGGGGAGGGCATGAGGTTGCCATGGACAATGGGGAGGGCATGAGGTTGCCATGGACAATGGGGAGGGCATGAGGTTGCCATGGACAATGGGGAGGGCATGAGGTTGCCATGGACAATGGGGAGGGCATGAGGTTGCCATGGACAATGGGGAGGGCATGAGGTTGCCATGGACAATGGGGAGGGCATGAGGTTGCCATGGACAATGGGGAGGGCATGAGGTTGCCATGGGCAATGGGGAGGGCAAGAGGTTGCCATGGACAATGGGGAGGGCAAGAGGTTGCCATGGACAATGGGGAGGGCATGGAGTTGCTATGGACAATGTGGGGGGGGGGGGGGGAGCCTCCACCTCCCCTACCTCCTTCTGGGACAATGGGAGGGGAGGCAGAGATGTCTCGGGGCGTCCCATTGGCCGGGCGCCTGGAAATACCCAGAGGGATGTGTCGGGGAATCCCATTGGCTGGAATAAAGCCCGACTGCAACGTCTCGGGGGCCCCCATTGGGCGGCGACGGGCCGACTGCCGTGTCTCGGGGCGTGCCATTGGTCCGTCGGGGGAGTGACGTGTCGGGGCGTTCCGATTGGTGGAGGAGCAATGCGAGGGGGGGGAAGATGAACCGAGGCCGGGGATTGGTCGGCGGTCCAGCGATCCCGCCCAGGCGTGGGCGGGCGCCGGCCAATGGGGGAGCGCGTAGCAAGGTGGTGTCGGGTAAGGGAAGGGGGGGAGGAAAAGGCGCGGAGCCCAGGCGGAGGCGACGCCATTTTGTTTTTTTTGAAAGTTGGGCCGTTGGCCGGCGGTTAAAATTCGAAAAGGGCGCCCGCCGAGCCGGGGGTCTGGGTTTTAGATTGAATACATTTTATTTCGCCCCCCCGCCCCGCGATGGACGTGAAGAAGATGAAGGTGGCCGAGCTGCGGCAGGAGCTGCAGGAGCGCAGCCTCGACACCCGCGGCCTGAAGGCCGAGCTGGCCCAGCGGCTGCAGGAGGCCCTGGACGCCGAGCTGCTGTCCGAGGACGGCGGCCCCAGCCGGGTGTACACCCCCCGGGCGGCGGGCGACGGTGCCGGCGGCGACGACGACGACGACGACGAGGACGAGGAGGAGGAGGAGGAGGAAGAAGAGGAGGATCAGCTGCTGGCCGACGAGGAGGAGGAGGGGGAAGGAGCCGAAGCCCCGGCCTCGAGTGAGGCGGCCGGCCGCCGCGGGGAGGCCGCGGGCCGGCCGGGCGCCGCCGGCGAGCCCGGGGATGAGGCGGGGCCTAGCGCGGGAGAGGCCCAGCGGGAGGAGAAGGAGGAGCAGCCGCCGGCGGCCGCCGCCGCGGGCATGGAGGTGGAGGAGGTGCAGGAAGCGGCCGCCCAGGGGGCGAGGCCCGAGGGCCCCGAGCAGAACGGGGAGGAGAAGGCCCCGGAGCAGCGGGAGCAGGCCGGTAAGGCGCGGGGGCCGCCGGGATGCTGGAGGACCGGCTCTGACCTCCCGCTCCGATTGTACTGCGCTTCCGCTCTGACTGTAGTGTCAGTCTGAAGGGGGTTTCCTCTCTGACTGTAGACTGAAGGGGGTTTGGGCTCTGACTAGTGTCAGTCTGAAGGGGGCTTGGGCTCTGTCTGTAGTGTCAGTCTGAAGGGGGTTTGGGCTCTGACTAGTGTCAGTCTGAAGGGGGTTTGGGCTCTGACTGTAGTGTCAGTCTGAAGGGGGTTTGTGCTCTGACTGTAGTGTCAGTCTGAAGGGGGTTTGGGCTCTGACTGTAGTGTCAGTCTGAAGGGGCTTTGGGCTCTGACTGTAGTGTCAGTCTGAAGGGGCTTTGGGCTCTGTGTAGTGTCAGTCTGAAGGGGGTTTGGGACCTGTCTGTAGTGTAAGTCTGAAGGGGGTTTGTGCTCTAACTGTAGTGTCAGTCTGAAGGGGGTTTGTGCTCTGACTGTAGTGTCAGTCTGAAGGGGGTTTGGGCTCTGTAGTGTCAGTCTGAAGGGGGTTTGGGCTCTGTAGTGTCAGTCTGAAGGGGGTTTGGGCTCTGACTGTAGTGTCAGTCTGAAGGGGGTTTGGGCTCTGACTGTAGTGTCAGTCTGAAGGGGCTTTGGGCTCTGTGTAGTGTCAGTCTGAAGGGGGTTTGGGACCTGTCTGTAGTGTAAGTCTGAAGGGGGTTTGTGCTCTAACTGTAGTGTCAGTCTGAAGGGGGTTTGGGCTCTGTAGTGTCAGTCTGAAGAGGGTTTGGGCTCTGTAGTGTCAGTCTGAAGGGGGTTTGGGCTCTGACTGTAGTGTCAGTCTGAAGACGGTTTGGGCTCTGACTGTAGTGTCAGTCTGAAGGGGGTTTGTGCTCTGACTGTAGTGTCAGTCTGAAGGGGGTTTGGGCTCTGACTGTAGTGTCAGTCTGAAGGGGCTTTGGGCTCTGTGTAGTGTCAGTCTGAAGGGGGTTTGGGACCTGTCTGTAGTGTAAGTCTGAAGGGGGTTTGTGCTCTAACTGTAGTGTCAGTCTGAAGGGGGTTTGTGCTCTGACTGTAGTGTCAGTCTGAAGGGGGTTTGGGCTCTGTAGTGTCAGTCTGAAGGGGGTTTGGGCTCTGTAGTGTCAGTCTGAAGGGGGTTTGGGCTCTGACTGTAGTGTCAGTCTGAAGGGGGTTTGGGCTCTGACTGTAGTGTCAGTCTGAAGGGGCTTTGGGCTCTGTGTAGTGTCAGTCTGAAGGGGGTTTGGGACCTGTCTGTAGTGTAAGTCTGAAGGGGGTTTGTGCTCTAACTGTAGTGTCAGTCTGAAGGGGGTTTGGGCTCTGTAGTGTCAGTCTGAAGAGGGTTTGGGCTCTGTAGTGTCAGTCTGAAGGGGGTTTGGGCTCTGACTGTAGTGTCAGTCTGAAGACGGTTTGGGCTCTGACTGTAGTGTCAGTCTGAAGGGGGTTTGTGCTCTGACTGTAGTGTCAGTCTGAAGGGGGTTTGGGCTCTGACTGTAGTGTCAGTCTGAAGAGGGTTTGGGCTCTGGCTGTAGTGTCAGTCTGAAGGGGGTTTGTGCTCTGACTGTAGTGTCAGTCTGAAGGGGGTTTGGGCTCTGTAGTGTCAGTCTGAAGGGGGTTTGGGCTCTAGTGTCAGTCTGAAGGGGGTTTGGGCTCTGTAGTGTCAGTCCGAAGAGGGTTTGGGCTCTGACTGTAGTGTCAGTCTGAAGGTGGTTTGGGCTCTGACTGTAGTGTCAGTCTGAAGGAGGTTTGGGCTCTGTGTAGTGTCAGTCTGAAGGGGGTTTGGGCTCTGTCTGTAGTGTCAGTCTGAAGGGGGGTTGGGCTCTGACTGTAGTGTCAGTCTGAAGGGGGTTTGGGCTCTGACTAGTGTCAGTCTGAAGGGGGTTTGGGCTCTGTAGTGTCAGTCTGAAGGGGGTTTGGGCTCTGACTGTAGTGTCAGTCTGAAGGGGCTTTGGGCTCTGACTGTAGTGTCAGTCTGAAGGGGGTTTGGGCTCTGTGTAGTGTCAGTCTGAAGGGGGTTTGGGCTCTCTGTAGCGTCAGTCTGAAGGGGGTTTGGGCTCTGACTGTAGTGTCAGTCTGAAGGGGGTTTGGGCTCTGACTGTAGTGTCAGTCTGAAGGGGGTTTGGGCTCTGACTGTAGTGTCAGTCTGAAGGGGGTTTGGGTTCTGACTGTAGTGTCAGTCTGAAGGGGGTTTGCTTTCTGACTAGTGTCAGTCTCAAGGGGGTTTGGGCTCTCTGTAGTGTCAGTCTGAAGGGGATTTGTGCTCTGACTGTAGTGTCAGTCTGAAGAGGGTTTGGGCTCTCTGTAGTGTCAGTCTGAAGGGGGTTTAGGCTCTCTAGTGTCAGTGTGAAGGGGGTTTGTGCTCTGTAGTCTCAGTCTGAAGAGGGTTTGGGCTCTCTGTAGTGTCAGTCTGAAGAGGGTTTGGTCTCTGTAGTGTCAGTCAGAAGGTGGTTTGCCCTCTGACTATTGTCAGTCTGAAGAGGATTTGCGCTCTTGACTACTATCTATCCAATGAGGTTCATAATGTGACTAGTGTCAGTCTGAAGCGGTTTCTTAATCTGATTTACAGTAACTGTAGTGGGGTTAGAAATAGGAAAAGGAGTCGGCCCTTGCGGCCCTCAAGCCTGCTCTGCCATTCAATAGTATGGCCATTCCAATGTTGGTCACGTTAACTCTCCCGCCGTTTCCCTATAACCCTTGATTCCCTTTCTGATCAATAATCTAACAATCTCAGCCGTAAATATACACAAGGACTCTTGCAGTTTCAAAGCCTTGCAACCCGCAGAAGAAATTCCTCCTCATCTCAGTCATACAGTGGCACCTCTTTATTCTTGAGGCTATGCCCTTTGGTCTGAGACCCTGCCATGAGGGGGAATATCTTCTCAGCATTTACCCTGTCAAGTCTCTTGATAATCCGAAATGTTTCAATGAGATCGCCCCTCATTCTTCTAAATTCCCAATGGGTCCCAACCGGACCAACCTTTTGCTCCAGAAACAATCCCTCCATCCCTGGGATCATCCCACTGAACCTTCTCTGAACCCCCTCCAACGAAACAATACCTTTCCTTAACTCTGGAGACCAAAACTGCT
Organism: Scyliorhinus canicula; assembly: GCF_902713615.1. Lineage (NCBI taxonomy): Eukaryota > Metazoa > Chordata > Chondrichthyes > Carcharhiniformes > Scyliorhinidae > Scyliorhinus > Scyliorhinus canicula. Next base: position 4,560,525 of record NC_052176.1, on the reverse strand, counting down.
CCCAGTGCTCCATACGGTCTCACCAGTATCTTGTACAGCTGCAGCAAGACTTTGCGACTCTTATACTCCGACCCCCTTGAAATAAGGAGCAACATTCCATTAGCCTCCCTGATTACCTGCTGCACCAATGTGCTAGCTTTCTGTGTTCCATGCACAAGTATCCTCGAGTCCCTCTGTTGCACCTTTCTGCAGAAGTTCTCTATTTAAATAATACTATGTTCTCCCTTCCAGAATGAACAACATCACATTTTCCCACATTCTCCATGTGCTAACTTCTGGCCCACTTATTTAATCTATCAATATTTCTTGGCAAAATGGCCGGCACGGTGGTGCAGTGGGTTAGTCTCACGGCGCCGAGGTCCCAGGTTCGAATCCGGCTCTGGGTCACTGTCCATGTGGAGTTTGCACGTTTCTCCCCGTGTTTTCGTGGGTTTCGCTCCCACAACCCAAAAGAATTGTGCCGGTTAGGTGGATTGGCCAGGCTAAATCGCTAAAACGTGAATTAGGTACTCTAAATTTATTTTTAAAAAATATTTCTTGGCAAACTTTGTATCCCTCCATCGCAATGTGCCTTTCCACCTATTTTGTGTCATCTGCAAGTTTGACGACAGTACGTTAGTTCACTTCCTTCATGTCATTCATATGTATTGCAAACAAGGGCGGCACGGTTGCCCAGTGATTAGTACTGCTGCCCCACGACGCTGAGGACCCGGGTTCGATCCTGGCCCCGGGTCACTGTCCATGTGGAGTTTGCACATTCTACCCGTGTCTGCGTGGGTCTCAACCCCCACAACCCAAAGATGTGCAGGGTAGGCTAAATTGCCCCTTAATTGGAAAAATGAAAAAATATATGTATATATTGCAAACAGTTACTGACCCAACACTGATTCCTGTGGTACTCCACTAGTTACAGGTCGGCAACTGTAAAAGCACCCCTTATCCCACTCTTTCCTGCCCATTACCCAATTCTCTCTCGATGCCAGCTCACTACCTCCAACACCTTAGACTCTCATCTTATGGCAGCCTTTTGTGAGGTACCTTGTCGAACGCCTTCTAGGAGGTACCTTGTCGAACGCCTTCTAGAAGTCCATATACAACACATCAACCGGTTCTCCTCTATCCACCCTGGTTGAGACTCCCTGGAAAAACTCTAATAAATAAGTCAGGCATGATTTCCCTTTCATGAAGCCCTGCTGACGATTATGATTATCCAAATGTGCTGCGCTTGTTTCCTTATTGATTGATTCCAACAGTTTTCCAACAATAGATGTCCGCCTAATCGGCCTACAGTTGTCTGCTTTTAGCATCCCTCGCTCTTTGAGTAGGAGTGTCACATTGACAGTTTTCCAATCCCCCGGTACTTCTCCAGAATCCAAGGACCTTTTTCAAAATTCTAACAAGTGCATCCACTCTCGCTGTTGCTACTTCTTTTAGGATTGTAGGGGGCAAGCCCTCAGGGCCAGAGGACCTAATTGCCATGAGCTTTATTAGTTTGATGATGCTACCTCTCCAGTGTTTACTTCCTCCTGCATATTCTTGAGCATTAATGGGAGGTTTGAAGTATCTTCCACCGTAAAGACTAATGCAAAATATCTGTTTAGCTCCTCTGCCGGTTCCTTGATCCCCAGAACTATCTCCCCAGATTCTTTGTTTCAGGGACCTTTGTTCACGGTGACTCTCTCTCTTCCTTTTTAGATATTTAAAGAAGTCTTTATTTCTCACTCTCGTCCACACTATTTACACACTTCCTGTCGTGTCAGTCTGAAGGGGCTTCTCACTCTGATCCACACTATTTACACACTTCCTGTCGTGTCAGTCTGAAGGGGCTTCTCACTCTGATCCACACTATTTACACACTTACTGTAGTGTCAGTCAAAAGGGTTTCTGTTGGTGTTGGATGACTGAACAAATAACGATACTGCGCAGGAACAGGCCCTTCGGCCCTCCAAGCCTGTGCTGGTCATTCTACCGCCCCTGGCCAAAACCCTCAGCACTTCCTTGTGCCGTATCCTTCTATACCCATCCTGTCCATGTAGTTGTCAAGATGCCTTTTGAACGCCGTTAATGTATCTGCTTCCACAACCTCCCCTGGCAGCGCGTTCCAGGCGCTCTGTATTTTTAAAAAAAAAACCTTCCTTGTACAGCTCTTCTGAACTTTGCCCCACGGACCTTAAACCTATGCCCCCTGGTGACTGACCCCTCCACCCTGGGAAAGAGTGCTTGCCCATCCATTCTATCCATGCCTCTGTCAGGTTGCCTTCAACCTCCGTCATTCTAATGAAAACGGTCCAAGTCTATTTAGCCTCTCCGGACAGGAGCTAACACCCTCCAGACCAGGCAACATCCTGGTAAATCTCTTCTGCACCCTCTCCAAAGCCTCCACATCCTTCTGGTAGTGTGGCGACCAGAATTGTCCATATTATTCCAAGTGCGGCCCTACCAAGGTTCTATACAACTGTACCATGATTTGCCAATTTCTATACTTGATGCCCCATCTAATGAAGGCAAGCATTCCGTCTGCTTACTTGGCTACCTTGTCCACTTGTGTTGCCACTTTCAAAGATCCGTGGACCTGCACGCCCAGATCTCTCTGACTTTCCATATTCCTATGAGTTTTGCCATTTACGACATATTCCCCTCTATGTTAGACCTACCAAAATGCATTACCTCACATTTGTCCAGACTAAACTCCATTTGCCATTTCTCTGCTCAAGTCTCCAACCTATCTATGTCCTGCTGTATCCTTTGACAATCCTCAACACTATCTGCCACTCCACCAACCTTAGTATCATCCCCGATCTTACTAATCAGACCAGCTACGTTTTCCTCCACATCGTTCATGTATACTACAAACAACACCCAGCACCGATCCCAGTGGAATGCCACTAGTCACACCCCTCCATTCATAAAAACACCTTTCTACTGCTACCCTTTGCCTTCTGTGACCGAGCCAGTTCTGTATCCATTGGATCACCTCACTTCTGATCCCGTGTGACTTCACCTTTTGCACCAGTCTGCCATTAGGCGGCTGGACAAAGGCTTTACTGAAGTCCATGTAAACAGCATCCACCGCCCTCCCCATATCAATCAAGAGCGTGAAGATGTGGGAATGTAGCCAGCTTGCTGTCGGTGACTCTCCCGGTTATAGAACGTGACTCCTGGCTAATCAGCAGCCAGTGTGACCCTATCCACGCTTTCTTTTTTTGCAGTGGAGCCGACAGAAAAAGCAAACAGTGAGCGGGAGCCTGGAGAAGGAGGCAGTGAGGAGCGAGCTTCCGTCAGCCAGACGCGGGCCCCTAACGAGCGGCGGGGCCAGAAGAGGCGCCACGAGGAACGGGGCCGTGGCTATTACGAATTCAGGGAGGAGACTTACTACAACCGGTGAGCCAGTAACCGGGTGTGACCACTTCAGCACCTTGGGGTGGTCGGCTGCAGAGTGCGGGTTACACTCCTATCCACAAACCCTGACTCCTGTTCTCGCGACATCTAAACCAAACTGGGTACAGGTTTTGAGGGAGGGAGAATTTGGTGTGGGGAGGGCAAGGGAATGGTATCAATTGGATATCTCTTTCAAAAGAGCTGGCATGGAGATGATGGGCTGAATGGCCTCCTGTGCTGTACAATTCTTGTCGCACCATTCTCTCCGTGTGGCAACACTCGGCAAACGCTGTCTCAGCCTTGGGACTAGATGGAGAACGTTTAAATCCGACTCCTAAAAATAGATTTGCTGATGATGGCATCGGATGTTCACAAGTTAATTATTGCAAAGCATGACACGCCCGCAAAGAAGGAACATTACCCTCTCTAATTTCTCAGTGGGTTTTATAGGGCCAGGATCGCGACCCGAGGGGTGAATACGGTGGGTCTGATCACCTGATTTAACTGATTTCGCTGTGATTACGGGCTGTAGTTGAGGCGTAGGGGTGCAGTTTTATCTCCAATGCTGTATTCAGCCTTGTGCGCCCGTGCAGACCCATTCTGGAGGGGGTGGCGGCGTCGGGACGTTATAAAGAGGGCGGAACATTGCCAGGGGGGCGGGTGGGGAGAGGAGTGAAATGTGGTTAAGTATTGATCCTGTAATGTAGCAAGTGTTTTATTTTTGTGATTTGTTATTTAACTGCCTCTGAGCAAGACTAAGGGCATGGGGTGAGTTTAAGCTCCCATTAATCGAATGCACGGGTCTGATTGTGTGTGATCTGTTGCGCTATAGTGGCGCTCTCTAAAGGTTGTCTGCTAAAAAATGCTGGAGTGGGTCGGTTGGGCCGAATGGCCTGCTTTACTCTGCGGTAAGTTCAACGCAAAGTGTTCCCCCCCCCGCCATCTCTTCCCTTTCCCCTCCCGATGGCATTGAACTTCAAGTCGGTTCTCGTCTCCTGCCGCTGCGTTGATCTTCCCACGCCCCTGGTTTTTCTGCTCCTTGTATCTTAAGTTGTGTCTGTTGATCCCTACAGGGCCAGGTCCCCGGCGCCTGTGGGGGAGGAGGAGGAGGCTGAAGAGGAATTTGACGACAGTTTAGTTTGTCTCGACACCTGTAAGTGCGACGTTCTGTGAGGCCACGGTCAACGTTTACTCTGTCAGTTTAAAAATGGTCTCTTTAATCTTTCCGTTAAGCCAGCGCAGCACGACTTCTGGGGTTTGCAAACGGCTGGATTGGGGGGGTGGAGGGGGGGTGCGGGGTGGCAAATTGAAGACATGACGATTGTTTGGGTCTCGGGAGTTTGATGCTCATGTACCGGATGGGGAAGAAAAAATAATTCTGGGCAATCAGGCTCCGTTCAGCCGGAGGCCGAAGATGCTTCGTTGAAGGACCGTCTCTGTGGAACTCTCGTCGTGGACACCGTTTTCCTGCTGCATGTATTGGAGGCTGGGGCTGGTTGGCAGAGGTTAAAACTGACTTGTGGGGTTTACATTGGCCAGCAGAACAGACCTTGTACCTTACAGGTTCCAGAGCAGGGAGTAGTTCAGATTGGCTGCAATGTGCGGCCTTGCTCCCTGGAGCCCCCCTGGTCCAGTTAATGTTGATTGTGCCAAACTGAACCATTGGGGTGACTGCTTAAGATTGGACTGTTGACGGGGGCCGGCATGGTGGCGCAGTGGTTAGCACTGTTGCCTCACGGCACTGAGGACCCGGGTTCGACCCGGGTCACTGTCCGTGTGGAGTTTGCACATTCTCCCCGTGTCTGCGTGGGTCTCGCCCCCGCAACCCAAAGATGTGCAGGGTAGGTGGATTGGCCGTGCTAAATTGCCCCTTAATTGGGAAAAAAAAATTGGGTACTCTAAATTTATTTTAAAAATGATTGGACTGTGACCACGTCTCTATTAACCCGTGGTATTTAATTAAGAGCGGTTTTTGTGTGCCGCCAACTCCAGTGAAGCTGGATCTTGGCCACGCGCACCCGACAGCCTGACTGACCCTCATAGGCCGGCCAGCTTTTTCACCCCTCCTTTCTCTCCCAACAGATAACTCCGACATTTACTTCCAAGTGGCCAAAGACCGCCTGGGCGGGCAGCCGCTCGCCCCCGAGAAGTTTGCCTACCTGTGGGGCGGCGCACGAGCCACCTACGGGGTGACAAAGGGCAAAGTCTGCTTCGAGGTGAAGGTAAGACCCGCGATTCCGTGGTGAAGCTTTGGCAGCTGCACCACCCCCCCCAAAAACACCACCAGTGGAAATGTGCCTCCGACTCAGGACCAGCAGTGATGCTGCCTGATGTCCTCCTGAAGGATGGTCTCTTGGTTCTGACGCTGAAGGGGGATCCATGGGAGTGGGTTTAAGACCGAGATAGATGGGGCACCATTGCGACACACCACCTGACGTCAAGGAGGCTCACGCTTGTGTCGCGGTACCCAGTGACTGGAAGGGTTGGGATTTGGATTCGGCGGATGCAAACGGCTGTCGCCTACTGACGACGTTAACTGGACTTGCTCTCGAATTCCATTTCAGATGACGCAGAAGATACCTGTGAAGCAAATACCTGAGAGCGAAAGCGAGCGCCACCTTGTCCGTGTGGGCTGGTCCCTGGACAGCTCCTCACTGCAGCTGGGTAAGTATCGCCTCCGTCCCTGCTGCACCCTACACTGACCCATCCTCCTCTTCACTGACCACTTCCGGTCTTTCCCCCGCCTTTCACTAATGCTAAAATTTTAACTCGTTGCAGGAGACGGGGAGTTTTCCTATGGATACGATGGAGTTGGGAGAAAGTGGGAAAACTCCAAGTTTGAGGAATATGGAGAGACGTTTGATGAGAATGATGTGATTGGTTGTTTCGCTGTGAGTACTCTGCCGTTCTCTAATTTAAGTAGCTCGTTGACCCTGATTGCAAATGTGCCCCTCTCGGTGTTTTATTCTAAACACCTCAACGTTAGTGCTGGGACTAACAACACTTCCTATTTTGGACGTCTACACTACCCCAATCAAACACTCCCGGGACAGGTACAACACGGGGTTAGATACAGAGTAAAGCTCCCTCTACACTGTCCCCCATCAAACACTCCCAGGACAGGTACAGCACGGGGTTAGATACAGAGTAAAGCTCCCTCTACACTGTCCCCATCAAACACTCCCAGGACAGGTACAGCACGGGGTTAGATACAGAGTAAAGCTCCCTCTACACTGTCCCCATCAAACACTCCCAGGACAGGTACAGCACGGGGCTAGATACAGAGTAAAGCTCCCTCTACACTGTCCCCATCAAACACTCCCAGGACAGGTACAGCACGGGGTTAGATACAGAGTAAAGCTCCCTCTACACTGTCCCCATCAAACACTCCCAGGACAGGTACAGCACAGGGCTAGATACAGAGTAAAGCTCCCTCTACACTGTCCCCATCAAACACTCCCAGGACAGGTACAGCACGGGGTTAGATACAGAGTAAAGCTCCCTCTACACTGTCCCCAATAACATGGCTCAGCCCGTTTCCATTCCTACCGTTGTTGTATTTCCTACACCAGTTGTCCTGTGGTCTCTCGATGAGATTGCTGATTTGTGTCAAACTGTGGCAGTTTGTCTGGTGTGTGCCAGGCCCATAGAGACTGGATTGAGTTCATCGGGCTGAGCCCTTGAGAGTAATCAGACACGGGAGCCTTCCCTCTCTCTCTCTCTCTCTCTCTCTCTCTCTCTCTCTCTCTCTCTCACTCTCTCACTCTCTCACACTCTCTCTCACTCTCTCACTCTCTCACTCTCTCACTCTCTCACACTCTCACACTCTCTCTCTCTCTCACTCTCTCACTCTCTCTCTCACTCACTCTCACTCTCTCACTCTCTCTCTCTCTCTCTCTCTTCCCCCCCCCCCCCCCAATCCGTCTGGGGCTGCAAGTGAACCCCTGTCTGAGAAATAAAGATTGGGGAGTTTGTGCATTGGAGCAGTCTCCAATCTCAGCTGAGATTTGGTGCGAGGGTTGGAGGTTGTGTTGTTTAGCTGCCTGGAGCCATCTGACCAGGACCGTGTTATCCATTCACAGAACTTTGACAGCGAGGAGGTAGAACTGTCCTTTTCCAAGAACGGAGAGTGCCTCGGCGTGGCTTTCACAGTGAGCAAGGAGTCTCTTGGTGAGAGGGCTCTGTTTCCCCACATCCTGTCTAAAAACAGCGCAGTGGAGTGCAACTTCGGCCAGAAGGAGGAACCTTTCTTCCCAATCCCGGAGGATTACGTTCTGATCCACAGTGTACCCCTGGAGGAGCGCGTGCGTGGAGCCCTCGGTCCCAAAACTAAGGAAGAGTGTGAGGTGAGCACCACAGAAGGGGCAGCACGGTGGCACAGTGGTTAGCACTGCTGCCTTACGGCGCTGAGGACCCGGGTTCGATCCCGGCTCTGGGTCACTGTCCGTGTGGAGTTTGCACATTCTCCCCGTGTCTGCGTGGGTTTCGCCCCCACAACCCAAACGATGTGCAGGGTAGGTGGATTGGCCATGCTAAATTGCCCCTTAATTGGAAAAAATAATTGGATAATCTAAATTTATTTTTAAAAAAGGGTATGGGGGGGGGGGGGGGGGGTGGCAGCTGGGTGTCGGTGTGTGGGGGGGGGGTGTCCCTGGGTATGGGGGGGGGGGGGGTGTCCCTGGGTATGGGTGTGGGGGGGGGGGTCCCTGGGTATGGGTGTGTCGGTGTGGAGGGGGGGTTCATTGGGTATGGGTGTGTCAGTGTGGGGGGTGTCCCTGGGTATGGGTGTGTCGGTGTGGGGGGGGGTGTCCCTGGGTATGGGTGTGTCGGTGTGGGGGGGGGGGGTTCATTGGGTATGGGTGTGTGGGGGGGTCCCTGGGTGTGGGTGGGGAGGGGGGTTTCCCTGGGTATGGGGGTGTCGGTGTGGGGGGGGGGGGGGTCGTGTCCCGGGGTGTGTGTGGGGGGGGGGCTGTCCCTGGGTGTGTGTGGGGGGGGGCTGTCCCTGGGTGTGTGTGGGGGGGGGGGGGGGGGGGGGGGGGAGAGTCCCTGGGTATGTGTGTGTCGGTGGGGGGGGGGGAGCCCATGGGTGTGTCGGTGGGGGGGGGTGTCCCTGGGTATGGGCGTGTCGGTGTGTGTGGGGGGGGTGTCCCTGGGTATGGGTGTGTGGGGGGGGTGGTCCCTGGGTATGGGTGTGTCGGTGTGGGGGGGGGGGGGGGTCCCTGGGTATGGGTGTGTCAGTGTGGGGGGGTGTCCCTGGGTATGGGTGTGTCAGTGTGGGGGGTGTCCCTGGGTATGGGTGTGTCAGTGTGGGGGGTGTCCTGGGTATGGGTGCGTCAGTGTGGGGGGTGTCCCTGGGTATGGGTGTGTCAGTGTGGGGGGTGTCCCTGGGTATGGGTGTGTCAGTGTGGGGGGTGTCCCTGGGTGTGGGGGTGGGTGTCCCTGGGTATGGGTGTGTCAGTGTGGGGGGTGTCCCTGGGTATGGGTGTGTCAGTGTGGGGGGTGTCCCTGGAAATGGGTGTGTCAGTGTGGGGGGTGTCCCTGGGTATGGGTGTGGGGGGTGGGTGTCCCTGGGTATGGGTGTCGGTGTGGGGGAGGGTGGGTGTCCCTGGGTATGGGGGGGGGTCCCCTGGGTATGGGTGTCGGTGTGGGGGGGGGGGGGGGGGGTGTCCCTGGGTATGGGTGTGCTGCGTGTGGGGTGCAGGTACCCTGGGTATGGGTGTGTCGGTGTGGGTGGGGTACGGGTACCCTGGGTATGGGTGTCGGTGTGGGGAGCGGGTGTCCCTGGGTATGGGTGGGGGGTGGGTGTCCCTGGGTATGGGTGTGCTGCGTGTGGGGTGCGGGTACCCTGGGTATGGGTGTGTGGGGTGCGGGTACCTGGGTATGGGTGTGTTGTGTGTGGGGGGCGGGTGTCCCTGGGTATGGGTGTGCTGCGTGTGGGGTGCGGGTACCCTGGGTATGGGTGTGTGGGGTGCGGGTACCCTGGGTATGGGTGTGTTGTGTGTGGGGGGCGGGTGTCCCTGGGTATGGGTGTGTTGTGTATGTGGGTTATACCCTCGGTTGGGATCATTGTAAAGTACGTCTCTCTCCCTACAGGTTATTCTGATGGTTGGCATGCCGGGTGTGGGTAAGACGACCTGGGTCAAGAAGCATGTTGCTGAGAATCCGGAGAAACGATACACCGTACTGGGCACGCACAACATTCTGGATAAGATGAGGGTGAGAGGTGTTGGCTTTATGTTTTATACTCTCTCTTGGGTCATCAGAGATGAGGTTACCCGCGGCTTTATTTTTTAAACAATGTAATTTTCTTAACATTAAAAATGCAGGGACATCCGATAACGGCGGGCGGGAGGCAGCCGCGTGTTGGAGGGCTCCCCTTTCGGGAACGGCATTGTCGGGGGTTAACGCCCGGGCCTAGGGGCAGCAAAGGCAGTAAAAGTCAGGAGAAAGCACAGGGAAGGGAAATGTCGAGGATCAATAAAACAACGGCCATGAAAAAAGCAGCTGAAAGTCTGTCGGGGAGTGGAAAGGTCACCGCGTGGTCGGTAAAAAAAATGGAGGCTGGGGCACCAGGGGAGGCCGCATTGTTTACGGCTGAAGAAATAACTACGGTGATGGCCGTCGAATTCGAAAGGCAGTTTACAAAACACATGGAGGCAATGAGGAATGAGATGGGGGCGGTTTTGAAAGTGCTGGTGGAGGAGGCGATTACCCCGGTGAGGACGGCGATGGCGAGCGCAGTGGCGAAGGTGCGGGGGAGCAAGGCGAGGCGCTGAAGGAAGTGGAAGAGACATTATTGCAGCACGGTGATCAACTTACCTCAATGGGGAAAGAGATGATCAACTTACCTTGATGGGGAAGGAAAGGTGATAGAGATCAACAAGGATCTGCGAGGCAAAATGGAAGACCTGGAAAACCGATCCAGGCCACAGAATTTGAGGATTGTGGGGCTGCCCGAAGGAGTGGAAGGACCAAGACCGACTGAGTATTTTGCCATGATGTTGGCAAAGCTATTGGGGGAGGGGGAGGATCCCTCCCGATATGAACTGGATCGGGCTTATCGGTCATGGACGCCTGTACCAAAGGCGAGTGAGCCGCCAAGAGTAGTGACTCTGTGCTTCCGTAGGGACAGTGTAAAGGAGAGGGTCCTGTGCTGGGCTAAGCAGAAGTGGGTGGTGCAGTGGGCTGGAGCTGGTACATGCCTATACCAGGACTTTACGGTGGAGCTGGCGAGGAGGCGGGCTGCCTTCAACCGGGTGAAGAGAGCACTGTACATTAGCAACGTGCCAGTGCGGCATTGTATATCCAGCGAAGCTGAGGGTGACCTACAAGTTCAAGGACTTTTATTTTGGGACGGCGGAAGCAGCGGAGGAGTTTGCAAAGGCAGAAGGAGTGTGGCAGAATTGAGAAATGGTCATGTACCGATGTAGCCTTATGTAGCTGTATTTTTTTTCATTTTTGTTTCACTGCGGCTGGTGTACGGGCTACAGGAGCCAATGTTGTGTATATTTGGACAAGGAAAGAAATGGGACTTTCAGTCGTAATGAGGGTTCTTTGGGGTGTGGGTATGTATGCGGGGTTTGTGCGCTAAAGGGGACTTCTGGGTTTTCCCGGGGCCGGGCAAGGGGGAAAAAGAACCGGGTGGGGGGCCTCCATGTAAACCGGCCAGTGTACGGGAGTGAGGTGGGGGGAGGGGCTGCGGCCATCGGAGCCTGGCAGAACAGGGAAGAGGAGTTGGGGGGTGGGCTGGTTACAACTCTTGGTTGTCATTTACGGTACTCTTTTGGAGCCTTGGATAGTGTTGAGTGTCGTTTGGGGGGGGGGGGGGGGGGGTGAACTCTATCGATTAATGATGACCATGGGCGATTCCGGACTCCTTTTTCTCCTTTGTTTTTGTTCCCACCGTGGGAGGGTTTGTTTTATTTGCTGCATATATTGACAGGTGGGGTGGTGGGAGGATGGGATCGTTGTTGATGTTAAGGGTATTGACTTTGTATCTGTTACCGTTTACTGCTTGTTGGGGGGGGGGGATGTAAATTTTGAAGGAAAATGTGAAAATGGAGAATAAAAATATTTAGAAAAAAAAACATTAAAAACCCAGCGAGGTTTGCAGTCGGAGATTTGTTTCATCTTCTTTGGAGCTCCAACTCAATTCTGAAGTCTTCTGTTTCAGGAGACTGAGACCTTAATCATCCCCTCCCCATTCCCCATCTTGTTCTTGGCAGTGGACTGTGAACACTCTACTTGAATCTTACTAAAATGGCACCTCCCACCAGCTAAAACAAACTGTTCCAATAACACACTCTCGCACTCCCACAGACTGATAGCAAACAAGCAGCTGGTGTTTCCCGCTGCACCTCAAGGTCCCCTTTATCTTTAACCTTCCAGACAGTCGTGGAATTTGCTCGGTTTGACAGTTGTCCCAAACCAAACTCCGCTCCCATGGCAGGTTAACCAACCAGGTTCCAGTTAATCCTGGCATTGCAGAGTCCAAGGACCCCTCGGAGACTTGGGAGTTGGTATCCTGAGCTTGTAAGCCACGCTCAAGAAATAGATAGGCTTGGCTCAGTCAACTGCGTGTTTGAGATACAAAGCAGGTTTTGAATGTGCAATCTATAATACTGGAGCAGTACAGCTGTGGAGCGGTGCTTTGTGGGGAGTGCGCCTGTTTGGTCGGTGTAAAAGATCATGGGGCACTATCTGTGCGCTGTATTCCACCCCTCCCCGCTCTCCCTCCCATTCTATACTCACCAACTTTCTTTCCTCAGCCAAGACCGCAAGAATCGTGAGCTTTGGAGGGTCGTATGTAGCAGTGTATCCCAGCAGACATTGGTGCTTTTAGGGAAGAGGGGAGGTGGAAACTGTTTAATATGAAAAGTCCTGCACTGTGCAGTGAAAATTCTCAGTGTGTTTTGTCTCTGTCCATCCAGATCAAAGGGTTGGAAGGCCCCGAGATGAATGCGGAGCGACGGAACGTTCTGGTCCAGCAGGCGACCCAGTCCTTGAGCAAACTGATCCAGATCGCCGCTTGCAAGAAGCGCAACTACATCCTCGATCAGGTACTGTCCGCCTGACGTGATTGAATAATCATTAACACCGCTGTGTCAGTCAAAGAGGGGTGATGGTGCGGGTTTAGAGCAAAAAAAGTGTGTTTAAACAGTGTACAGTCTACAGAGGTTAATTAAACAGTGCACTATCGCCGACAGTCCACAGAGTCTATTTAAACAGAACAGTCTCTCTTAAACTGCACACTACAGCAAACAGTCTACAGAGTCCATTTAAACTGCACAGTACAGCAAGCAGTCTACATAGTCTATTTAAATAGTCTACAGAGTCCATTTAAACTGCACAGTACAGCAAACAGTCTACATAATCTATTTAAACAGTCTACGAAGTCCATTAAAACTGCACAGTACAGCAACCAGTCTACAGAGTCTATTTAATTTTTAATTAAATTAAAAAAAAAATTTGGAGTACCCAATTCATTTTTTCCAATTAAGGGGCAACCCCTACCCTACAGATTTTTGGGTTGTGGGGCTGAAACCCACGCAGACACTGAGAGAATGTGCAAACTCCGCATGGACAGTGACCCAGAGCCGGGATCGAACCTGGGACCTCAGCGCCGTGCGGCAGCAGTGCTAACCACTGCACCACCATGCTGCCCTGAGTCTATTTAAACCATGCACTACAGCACAGTCTGCATAAACAGTGCACTACAGCAAACAGTTTGGAGAGTATGTTTAAACTATACACTGCAGCAAATAGTCTACAGAATCTATTTAAACTGTACACCAGCAAACAGTCTACAGTGTCTATTTAACCGCAGATAGTCTGCAGAGTCTATTCATTTTAAGGTGGAAAAAAAGGAATCCACCCACGAGAGCGAACCGAGCTCATGACCAAAACTCCAGCAGTGTTTTCCTCTAAAAGCAGGGTGATTTCTCCAACAGAATGCAGTCAGTGGAGGATAGCTAATAAAGTGCGTCACTTCAAGCAGTGCATTCTTTGGGCACGATTGATGATAGAATAACCCTAATCCTCTTGATTGTGGCCTGGACTGATGTTGTCACTGCATGCAAACCCCAAAATATTGGGGGAGGGGGGGGGGGGGGGGCACACAAACTATCTCCTTTAAGCTTCGACCCCCTGGGAGCCCTATCTTTTACCAAATTCATGACACTCCCTGTGCAGAGCTGCCATTTTATGCATGCTGTAGTCATTAGTTTGCACATTTACACCACCAGCTCCACCTCTCCCCTCGCAAGAGTTCAGCCACTAGCTCACGTGGGAAGGAGGGTAAGTCAGCCATCCTGACTGGATACTAACATTGTACCTGTTGCCGGTACCTCTTTCAGGCGAACGTCTACAGCTCGGCTCAACGGCGGAAGATGATCCAGTTCAAAGGCTTTAGCCGCCAGGCCATGGTGATCTGCCCAAGCGATGAGGACTGGAAGACAAGGATGAAGCTCCGGACTGCGGAGGATGGCGAGGATGTGCCAGACTTTGCACTGAATGAAATGAAAGGTGAAGGGAGTTGCCGGTGGGGGGGGGGGGGGGGGGGGGGGGCACGGGAGGGCAGAGCCATTGTGCTCTTGGCTGTATTTCTACCATGCGCTGCGGTTACGTCTGCCTTCTCCCCTCCTGGATGTTGTCTCGAACCATCCGGTGCCACCTGCTGGCATCGCACAAGTTTACCGTGGATGTTGGTCAAGCCCAGGTGTGATGCCTTCCATGGTTGAAGGCAGCGTCGCGTAAGCAGAGACAGTTTGGCGGAGCGGGGGGTTGTGGAATAGTCAATACCGGGTACAGAGAACCCGGAGGGGGTTATCAGCAAAGGGAAACTGTTTCCAGTGATAGGAAGGTTGGTAACCAAAGGGCTGCAGATCGAAGATAATGGATAAAGGAAGCAGACCGGGAGCTGCGTTAGGACTGTAGCTGGAGGGGGTTGTTGCCCCTCTTTCCACTGTTCCCATGCCACATGTGCGCACAGATTCCCCTTTGTAATACCCTTCTAACGTTGATTTCAGTCAACTTCACGCTCCCCGAGGCAAGTGACTTCCTGGACACGGTGACTTACGTGGAGCTGGAGAAGGAGCCGGCCAGCAAGCTGGTGAGCAAGTACCGAGACGAAGCAAAGAAAGCCCGACCCCAGCAGGAGAAACGGCAAGATCGACGCAACTACCGCAACCGTAATGACCGGGACCGGAACTACGGTGAGACACCACCCTGAGGGGCGGGGGCACAGGACCCCCTAACGTCCTTTATACATAGAAAATAGAAGCAGGAGGAGACCATTCAGCCCTTCGAGCCTGCTCTGCCATTCATTCTGATCATGGCTGATCATCCAAGTTCAATACCCTGATCCCGCCTCTCCGCTCCCCCCACCTCAATGTCCCTTGATTCTTTCATGCCAAGAGCAATCTTTAATTTCTAAAAATTACACAATGGTTTCGCTGCAATTGCTTTCTGTGGTAGCCAATTCCACAGATTCACCATTCTCTGGGTCTAGAAATTTCTCCTCCCCTCAGTTCTAAAAGGTTTATCCCTTATCCTTACACACACACACACACACACACACACATATCCGCGCGTGCGCGCACATACATACACACCCCTGCCATCGGGAACATTCTTTCTGAATCTACCCTGTTAGAATTTTGTAAGTTTCTATGAGATCCCCTCTCACTCTTCTAAACTCCAATGAATATAATCCCGACCGGTTTAGTCTCTCCTCATATGACCGCCCCGCCATCCCAGGAATCAGCCTGGTAAACCTTCGCTGCTCTCCCTCCATAGCAAGAACATCCTTCCTCAGATAAGGACACCAAAACCGCCCACAATACTCCAGGTGTGGGCTCACAATGCCTGATAACAATTTTTTTTTAAATTTAGGGTTTCCAATTAAGGGGCAATTTAATGTGGCCAATCCACCTATCCTCCACATCTTTTGGGTTGTGGGGTCGAAACCCACGCAAACACAGGGAGAATGTGCAAACTCCACACGGACAGTGACCCAGAGCCGGGATCGAACCTGGGACCTCGGCGCCGTGAGGCTGCAGGGCTAACCACTGCGCCACCGGGCTGCCCGCCCGATACAATTATAATAAAACATCCCTATTCATATACACAAATCCTCTCGCTATGAAGGCCAACGCACCATTTGCCTTCTTTGCTGCCGGCTGTACCTGCGCGCTTACTTTCAGCGACTGATGCACAAGGACACCAAGGTCTCGCTGAGTATCCGCCTCTCTCAGTTTACACCCATTCAAATAATAATCTGCCTTTCGATTTTTGTTACCGAAGTGGATAACCGCACATTTATCCACATTATACTGCATCTGCCTTTGCATAAAAACCCCACTCAGCCTGTCCAAATCCCCCTGAAGCATCTCTGCATCCTCCTCTCAGCTCACCCTCCCACCCAACTTTGTATCACCTGCAAATTTGGAAATACTATGTTTAGTTGCCTTGCCTAAATCATTAATATATAATGTGAACAGTTGGGGTCCCAGCACAGATCCCTGCGACACCCCACTAGTAACTGCCTGCCAATCAGAACAGGACCCATTTATCCCAACTTTTTGCTTCCAGTCTGCTGACCCGCTTTCTATCCATCTCCAGACACTATCATGCGCCTTAACTTCACTTGGTAATCTGCTATGTGAGACTTTGTCGAAAGCCTTCTGAAAGTCTAAATAAACCACATCCACCGGTTCTCCCTGGTCAAATCTACTAGTTACATAGTAGAACTCTACTAGTTCCCGTACCAGCCTCCCCGGACAGGCGCCGGAATGTGGCGACTAGGGGCTTTTCACAGTAACTTCATTGAAGCCTACTCGTGACAATTTTCATTTTCCGTTACATCTTCACAGAATTCCAGTAGATTTGTCGAGCATGATTTTCTTTTTGGCAATCCGTGCTGACCTTGTCTGATTACATCACTGCTTTCCAAATGCTGTGCTATGAAATCCGTGGTAATGGAATTTCGCACCCTCTCTTTTCCTATACCTTCATATCTTGGAAATCTAGTTTTGAGGAGGCTTGGTAAACGGGTGGGGACGGGCGGGGGGTGGGGGGGGGAGCGATAGAGAGAGACTCATTTCGCTAGTTTGTTCGTTATTTACAGCACAGAAGAAGGCTATTCGGCCCATCGTGTCTGAACCAGCTCCCAAAAGAGCATGCTAGCTAGTGTCATTCCCCAGTTGGAGTCATACCAAGTATTAAGGAAGATGGTTGTGGTTGTTGGAGGTCAGTCTTCTCTGCCTCTGGACATTGCTGCAGGAGTTCCTCAGGGGAGTGTCCTCGGCCCAACCATCTTCAGCTGCTTCATCAATGACCTCCCTTCCATCACAAGGTTGGAAGTGGCAATGTTTGAACAATGTTCAACACCATTCACGATTCCTCAGATGCTGAAACAGTCCATGTCCAAATGCAGCAAAACGATATCCTGGCTTTGGGCTGACCACGTGGCACGTTACATTCGCGCCACATAAGTGCCAGGCAATGACCATCTCCCTTAAGGGAGAATCAAACTTGGGTGGCACAGGGGTGCAGTCGTTTAAACTGCTGCCTCACGGCTCCGAGGTCCCAGGTTCGATTCGGGCCCCGTGTGAAGTTTGCACATTCTCCCCGTCTCCACGTGGGTGTCACCCCCACAACCCAAAGATGTGTAGTGTAAGTGGGTTGACCACGCTAAATTGCCCCTTGATTGGAAAAAAATAATTGGTTATTCTAAATTTATATTAGAATACAGAATCAAGCAGGGGCTGGTTTAGCTCACCAGGCTAAATCGCTGGCTTTGAAAGCAGGCCAGCAGCACGGTTCGATTCCCGTACCAGCCTCCCCAGACAGGCGCCGGAATGTGGCGACTAGGGGCTTTTCACAGTAACTTCATTGAAGCCTACTCGTGACAATAAGCCATTTTTATTTTTATTTTCATTTCATTTCAAACCATTACCCCATGACATTCAATGGCATTACCATTGCTGAATCCCCAACTGGCAACATTGACCAGAAGCTGAACTGGCCTCGACCATGTAAATACTGTGGCTACCAGAGCAGGTCAGAGGCTGGGAATCCTGCGGAGAGTAACTCGCCTCCTGACCCCCTCCCAAAGCCTGTCCACCATCTGCAAGGCACAAGTCAGGAGTGTGAGGGAATACTCTCCACTCGCCTGGATAAGTGAATGCCGCTCCCATCATCAGTCAAGAAGCTCAACTCGTAGGACATGCAAATGAACTGCCCTCATATTTGTCTTGTGTTTTTCTAGGTGGTTACCGCATGGGCAGGTGGGACAACAGGAACTATGATCGGCAGCAGTACGGGCAGGGCTGGGGCCAAGCGTATGGCAACAACCCTGCGTACAGAGAGGTAAGAGAGACACTGGGTCAGATACCGGAAGGGGCCATTCATCCCCTCGAACCTGTTCAGCCATTCAGTTAGATCATGGCTGATCTGTATCGTAGCTCCACCTTGGTCCCTTTCGGACCAAGGAAAGAACATGTCGATGGATACGCAATGAGTTAAGAATATAACAAGGCACGCTATTTTGTTCCTGACCTGGGTTTTGCCCCTTCAGTTTCATTCATCTCTAACTCTGTGTTTGTTGGTGGTGAGCTGCTGGTGTCTTTTGACGTTCCTGCTCAAGGAACGCTCCTGTCACTCAATCTCTTTCATGTGTTTCAGGGCAAGGGTGCTCCACATGTTTCCCAGTGTAGTGCCCGTTGTAACATTCTGATTTGTTGCCTTAGGATTACCACAAGCCCTATGACCGATACAGGCAGCAGTATGACCGGTCCTATTCACAGCCCTACGATAGATACAGGGACTATTACCGGGAATACGCTCGCGAGGTAGGTGCCTATCTCCACGATCACCAGCTGTGGTGTGATCTGGACCGGTGGGGGGGGGGGGTTACTGTCTCCAGATCCCGGGAACGCTAGTTTGGGTTCGATGCATGCAGCCGTATGTCATTTATTGACACTTTTGACCCCGGTGGGTGAATGTGCCAACGGCAGAAGGTCTTGGGGTCTGATCGGTAGTCTGCAAGCCAGCCAGTGACAGCCAGAACAGTGCCGATGATTTGTAGTACGGTAGCATAGCAATAATGTTACTGGATTAATAATCCAGAGGCCCCCCCCTGGACTGATGGTTCAGACGAATCAAATCAAATCCCAATACGGTGGCTACGGAATTTAATTTCAATCGATTTAGAAATCTGGAATAATAAAAATTAATAATTATCCTGATATCGAATTGTTGTGACACCCCATCGGTTCACTAATGTCCCCTGGGTAGCACAGTGGTTAGCACTGTTGCTTCACAGCTCCAGGGTCCCGGGTTCGCTTCCTGGATTGGATCACTGTCTGTGCAGAGTCTGCACGTTCTCCCGTGTCTGCGTGGGTTTCCTTCGGGTGCTCCGGTTTCCTCCCACAAGTCCCGAGAGGCGTGCTTGTTAAGTGAATTGGGCATTCTGAATTCTCTCTGTGTACCCGAACAAGTGTGGCGACTCACGGATTTTCACAGTGCAGTGTTAATGTCAGCCTACTTGTGACAATAATAAAGATGATTATTATTTAGGGAAGGAAATCTGTTGTCCTTACCCGGCCTGGCCTCCATGTGACTCCAGGCCCACAGTAATGCAGCTGACCCTTCGCTGTCCTCCTGAAGTGGACAACCTCGGTTGTATCAAACTGCTACCGAGTGCACTGTGGGGTGTACCTGTCCTTGTGGAGTTTGCACATTCTCCCGTGTCTGTGTGGGTCTCACCCCCACAACCCAAAAGAGATGTACAGGGCAGGTGGATTGACCACGCTAAATTGCCCCCTTAACTTTGGGCCTCACAGTAGCATGGTGGTTAGCATCAATGCTTCACAGCTCCAGGGTCCCAGGTTCGATTCCCGGCTGGGTCACTGTCTGTGTGGAGTCTGCACGTCCTCTCTGTGTGCGTGGGTTTCCTCCGGGTGCTCCGGTTTCCTCCCACAGTCCAAAGATGTGCGGGTTAGGTGGATTGGCCGTGCTAAATTGCCCGTAGTGTAAGGTTAATGGGGGGATTGTTGGGTTACGGGTATACGGGTTACGTGGGTTTAAGTAGGGTGATCATTGCTCGGCACAACATCGAGGGCTGAAGGGCCTGTTCTGTGCTGTACTGTTCTATTCTATAACTAGAGGGGAAAAAAGAATTGGGTACTCTAAATTTAAAATTAAAAAGGGGTGGGCAACACGTGCTGGATCTTGCCTGCGATGCACGTGTCCCAATGATAGAACCATAGAATTTACAGTGCATAAGGAGGCCATTTGGCCCATCGGCTCTGCACCGGCCCTTGGAAAGAGCACCCTAACCAAGCCCACACCTCCACCCTATCCCAGTAACCCCACCCAACCTTCTTTGGACACTTAAGGGACAATTTAGCATGGCCAATCCACCTAACCTGCTCATCTTTGGGCTGTGGGAGGAAACCGGAGCACCCGGAGGAACCCCACGCAGGCACGGGGGAGATCGTGCAGACTCCGCACAGACAGTGACCCAAGCCGGGAATCGAACCTGGGACCCTAGCGCTGTGAAGCGATTGTGCTATCCACGAGATGAAAGCTGTGGCGGGGTGCGGATACAGTGGCAAGATTTGCCGTTGTTGCCCTCTCTAGCTAGGGGAGCAGAGTGGGAATGCCAAGCAATGGATAAGTGCTGTGGGGAGATAACCTCCTGTGCCCGGTGGGCACCGCGGGGGGGGGGGGGGGGTTGTATTATTGACCCTTTTGATCACATTTTGTCTTTGATGTTGTGAGTTTCCTTTCTGATGCAGACTCCCTTTATTTTGACCCTTTTTGTGAACTGAAGAAGCGTACAAGTGCATTCCTGTGGAAACGAGACGCTGTTAATTTTCCATTTTGTTTTTCTCTCCGTCCAGTGGCACCGCTATTACGAGGAGCGAAACCGGTACTACAACAGTTACTATGGTTACCGATGAAAGCTCGCCCATGTGCACACCCCCTAGCCTGAGTTTTCAGCCAACCTCCAACATAGTTTCATTCTGGTGGAGCAGCAGGTGGCTGTGTGTGTGGTGGGGGGAGGGGTTTAACTCAAAATGTTTTTGGCTAGCGTGTAGATGTTCTATTCTTTTTTTAATTTTTGTTTTTAACTCCTCTTCTTTAAACAAACGGAGTGCCTGGCTTTTCCAGAGGCATTTCAGCTCTTCCTTTCTCAACAGTCATACCACAGTAGCTAACGCGGAATGTATAAAATGCACTCTCTCGCTTGTGTGCGCGCGCGCTGACTCCCCGCCTGCTCCTTCGCCCATGTGCATTCTCTTGGACCTGCGTGCGCGCGCTCCCCTGCTCGCTCGGGTGGGCGGCATTCGGTCTCATTTATGCGCGCACGCGCGTCTGCTCCAGCAACCGCCCATAACTCTCTGTTTTCAAGCTCCATTGGCCAAGCCCCTCGCTTGACTAACAGCGACCTGTCGACCAAGTTTGCACCCGCCGCCACTGGCCGTGTTTTCTGGGGCTACCTTTGTAAACAATAAGATCGCTTAGTAGCGGTTCGGGGTGGCGGAGGTTGGGGAATGTGATTTGCCTTTGGTGCGGCATGCGTTTAAGGAGGTGTTTTAAATAAAACGCGTGAGGGACGTGGGGCCCAGTTTTACCCGTGTGGGTACAGTGGTATCGAGCTGCGGGATCCAAAGGCTGCCAGGACAAGTTGTCAAGCAAACTTCTGCAAGTTTGGTATCGGTGAAGCGCCAAGGTTCCCCACCCAGTCAGACCAAGACGTAACTCCTGCCCTCCCCTCCTACCATACCCCTCCAGAACCTTATCGGACCGGCGCCTCTTCGGGAATGTCCGACCACTTGACCGTCCGACCACCGCCCGCGTTACCCGCTGTGAAGCTGAAACCTTCTGGTGAAGCCGGCCCCCTAACAGGTTGAACACAGGAGCCTCCCTCCCTCTCTCTCTCTCTCTCTCTCCTTCCCACAGCCCAAGTGCAGCAGAAGCACCACTCCTTTGACAGGGTAACCAACCCTGGGCTTTGGACGCTCAAATATAATAACGGCAGCCGGGCTTCTTAAAGTGTGGGAGAGAGAGAGAGAGAATGTGTGTGACCTCAGTGTTTGTGACAGAAAATCCCGTCCTGTCAGTATGATGCTGATACGATTATAGTGCTGCTGCAGGGCAAACCCTTGGTCTAAAGCTGGCGCTCCGTCCAATGCAGATAAGTGTGCGTGCGTCGCTGCTCCCTAACTTTCATTAACCCAACGATTGCCAGAGGTGGATGGAGTGGCTGAGTTTGGCCTTCAGCGCAGATAGTGCAGTACTGTCACACCCATCGATCAGATTAGAGACTTGTCGGGTGCGAGTTGGCGGTGGGTGGGGAGCGATTTTGAGTCTGTCCCTTTGCCAGTTCGACTGATGGGGTTGGTCTCTTGTCCTTTTTTTCTCGTTTTATCTTTTAGTACTTTTTTAAAACCTTTTTCGTCTTGGGATACGCCACCCAGATTAACACCGCCGGGCGGGCGGTGGGTGACGTGAGTGTGAAGGAGACCAGAAAGTGAGCAGAAGCCAGCAAAGTTACTTTTTTTGTATTTCCGACGCTTTGAACTTTGTGCAGCCTCTCCTGCCACAGCCTTCCAGCGTAGCCTCGGTTTAATGTGCGCATGTGTGTTCGTTTTCCGATTTCTACCCACCGGGCGAGAAATAAGACTAGCTTTTCAATTGGAGCGATGTTTTTGTTCCTTAACCATTAGCCTGCAGGTTATCAGTGTGTGACGCCGGGTTTGGGGGTGAGGGGGGGGCGAGAGAAGAGGCTGTTTTTGGATAAATGCATTGGTTCCGTCTGAAAGAGTTATTTTCCCCGCGCGGCGGTGTTTTGAACCGCAGAGGGTGGGTAAAGGAGGGAACGCCCGCCCGCGTGACTGGCTGGTCTGCAGCATGCCGGATCAGCCGTTGACCCAGGTGCGCGTGTGCCCCACCCAGCGGGCATCGGGAAATCAGGAGCCAACTTGTTACCATCCCTGGGAGGGTGGATTGCCTGTCCAGGATTCCTCCTGGTAGTTTTGGGGATCCGGGATGGGGCGGCAGTTGACCCTTCAGGCGTTTAAACCAGGAATGCTCCCAACCCCCACCCAACCAAAGTTGACGTCAACAGTCACCAACAGGGCAAAGGGACCGACGCATCGATACTTGGACAAGTCCAGGCCAGGCTGGGCTGATATGGATGTGACCCGTCATCCTCTGAACCTGTCTCTGAATGCCCAAGTGAGGTGATCCTTTGAACTATAGGACTTGGAGTAAGATCACTTTCTACCCCCCCCCCCCCCCGTCTCGGAGAGGTGTGATTTTTTTTTTTTTCAGTGGGAGGTGAGAATTGGGAGACAAATGTTTAGACGAGAGCAAAGAGAAGTTTCAGCCAAATTGATTCTTATCCTGGGATGATAAGATTTTGAAGATTTAAATTCTGCTTCGGTCGCATACAGATACTCTATATCTTTTTTTTAGAATTATTGAGTGGCGCAAGGTAGACGAGGCGAGAGAGGAAAGGCTGTGACCCCCCCCCCTCCGACTCCTGTGTGCAGGTGGAAAAAAAATAAATAAACGACGCGCGAGGCCTAGATTTCACACCTCGCGAGACGTCACTGGGGGAAAAATGAGTTCCATGCTGGTTCGGAGTCGTTTGGGAAACTGGTGGGGGGGGGGGGGGGGAGATATTTCCATCAAAGTTCCCAGTTTTCAGTTGTGTGTGTGTGGCTCTTGCTCACCATCTGTAAACATGTGGGTTACTGAGAGCTAAGACTGTCTTGACCCGGAAAGTCCCCTGGTTCTGACCCCCCCCCAAGCCCCTCAGCCCGCTCCCCAAACTAGGTTTTGCCGGCCTATGCTGCTTTCGTGCAATACCCACCCTCCCAACAGTCTTTGGTGGAGCTCGGCCAGCCTTCGGATAAGGGAAGCGGAAGATGCCCTCTGTCGGAGCAAGTTTCCAGTACTGGCTTGGAAGTCGGCTGCGCGCTTTCGTAGCCCCGGAAGGTGCGGAGGATGGTGTGAGAGGTTTTGCATCTTAAAATAGGGCATCGGGATTATCTTTCGCTGCATTGGGGAAATAATGCTTTTCTGCATGTAAATTTTGTCTTTGAATTGTGGCCCTCAACGGGCCATCATCCGCCGCAACATGTGGCTCGCTCAGTTCAACCCCTCTCTTATTAAAAAGAAACACAAGCCGTACTCCTTCCTTCCTTTTTCTCCTTTCATTCCCTCTGCCCCCCCTCCCCCCCTGCTCCCTTGCCTCGAGCCTGTGCAGTGCAAACCCTGTAGTAGTTTTGTGTTAGGGGGCCTGACATGGCAATCTGTTCTTGCTGATAGTCCCACACTTTAAATCTGTTTATTTTTCACCCCCCCCCCCTTTCGTATTAGCAATGTGTGTATATTTCAATTTTTTTCACACGTACCTGTTATGCATCAGGTGTCGCTCTATCATATTTGTGCGTGTAGCATTTTGCAGGAAAAAAATTTTATTAAAAAAAAAACACCAATCTTTTGCAATGTATAGCGAATCTCCTAGAGAAACAGTAAATACTCGGTTCCTGACCTTTTTTTTTCAAAAGAGAAAAGGTCTTTTGCATGTAGTTTTACTTCTAATTACACAAGGAATCTGCCTGTAGCAGTTAGTCTCTAATTGACCCTGAAACCTGCCTTGGAGCAGTTAGACTCTAATTGACCCTGAAATTTGCCTTGGAGCAATTGGCCTCTAGATGTCCCCAAAATCTGCCTTGGAACAATCCGCTTCTGCCTGATGCTGGAATTTGCCTCGGAACAATTAGTCTAATTGACCCTAGAACTTCCTAAGCTTGATTAACCGCTGGAAAGTATAAATATTGCGCTCTGTTTTGAAAGGGACACATACTAAATTACATACAGCTGTGGTACAGCGCTTGAATAATGCTTTGTATGTGATATCAATTTCTTATCCTCAAATTGTGGTCCATCCCCGTACATGTCTTGAGCAGCGACACGGGGGAGGGGAGCCAGTCGCGCAAAGAACTATAATAATTGTTTCAAAAACGGGGGGGGGGGGGGGGAATCCTTGTTCCAACTGCTCAAAATGATGCCAAGAGTCCTATGGTTACAAGTTGACACTTCACCGCGGCCGTTTCCTCGATAGACCCTTGAGCGGCTGCGCAGCGGTCTTGCGACGGGTGGCGCTGGATGCGCGGAGTCGCCGGCGTGGGACTCCACGGACAGGCCGGGATCCTTCGTGCAAGCAGAACCCCGAAGGCCATGCTCTGCTTCGGCCCTGCTGGTCTGCGTTGTCCTTGCTTGTGATTCTGACGGGCAGTGTCTCTAATATTTTTTCAACCTATGGGAAGTTGTGGGGGTGGGGGAGGGAGGGGACCTATTGGCAATGCAGGGACAACAAAAATGGGACTGTCTGGTATATAATAAATGTGTGTACAATGGAGTTTGTGTCTGTAATTGGGCACGCCGCTGCCTGGCGGTAGCACCAAAACCGAGAGATTTTAAATGGAAAACAAAATTCAGTAAATAAAAGATTTGCTGTAAGCTGTCCGTTTTCTGCGTATTGTTTTGTTAGAAACGCAATGACAATGTTCCTGGTATGTACACACACCACTCAACCTCTTGGACTCCGCAGGGGGATGTGTTGGAGATATTAGGAAGTTGGGTCCAGAAATGAGACCCCCGACGTAGCAGGCAATTTAGGGGTGAAACAGCCTGAGGTGGGGGGGGAAAAGAACCGGCTAGGGCAGAGTCAGAGGGATATGCCCACACCTGGCCGTGTTAACCTTGTCCCACTTGCTAGTGGAAATACACAGCATGTCCCAGATCCATTGTTTGGGACACTCCTATCTTACCAGCTATTAGCCCGTTATAGAGTCTTATTGTCTGACCAGCTATTAGCCCGTTACAGAGTCTTATTGTCTCTTTGTCCGTCAATGGGAGTTCAGTTGCATAGCAATGGCATGGCTCTGTTCATTTGTATAAAAGGGAGTGGGCCAGGGCCATCAATAAGCCAAGATAACGCCGACGTGTTCAAATCTGGAAACACCAGCTGAGAACCTTTGTTTGAGGGGCTGGGCGGAACTTAGAGAGAGAGAGAATGCTGTTCTAAGGGTTACAGAGGAGGAGGCTTTGGAAATCGACCGAGGTTATGAAAGTTGCTGTCGAGGAGGGCTTTGCAAGAGGGCTCTGAACGAATGTCCCAACAGAAGAAAAGTTGCTTCGTAAATGCAAGTATCGCCTTTGCCGGTGTAAGTGGCATAAGCGCTGCATGTTGTGTTAAAATGCTGTTAAGTGGGAACTAGTGTGTTACGGTTAAGAAGCTACATGTAACTGCTATTGTTGGGGTTGAAGTTTAAATATTGTTTTCTTTTGTTTTAATAAAGTTTGTTTATAAAATAACCAATTCCTATTTCTTATATTACC
Source organism: Scyliorhinus canicula (assembly GCF_902713615.1). Taxonomy (NCBI): domain Eukaryota; kingdom Metazoa; phylum Chordata; class Chondrichthyes; order Carcharhiniformes; family Scyliorhinidae; genus Scyliorhinus; species Scyliorhinus canicula. The sequence continues at coordinate 4,534,722 of NC_052176.1, read as the reverse complement.
ACTCCAAGAACAAATGGATTTTTCTGCGCCATCTTAAACACTTGAAGACGTTATGGCTCTGGATCAGACTCTTGGCCACTGTTGAGAGCTGAGCAGGCATCCGTAGATGGTACAATCAGTCAGCCATATAACTTGAGGCCGCAGGGGAATTTCTGCCCAGTTTCTTAGCCCAGAAAGACCCTTTTCAAATAGGTTAATGATCGCAGTCCCCCTCCAAATTGCAGTACCAGCTACTTGTGCATTTACATTAATCCATCAGCTTCCTGTTACCATAACACAGGAGCACAATTAGGCCATTTGGCCCATCGACTTGGCCACCGTTATTCGATCATCGCTGACGTGTTTCCCATCCCCATTCTCCTGCCTTCTTCCCAAAACCTCCTGATCCCTTTATATCATAGAACTTACAGTGCAGAAGGAGGCCATTCAGCCCATCGAGTGTGCACCAGCTCTTGGAAAGAACTACCCAAAGTCAACACCTTCCACCCTATCCTCATAACCCAGTAACCCCACCCAACACTAAGGGCAATTTATCATGGACATCTTTGGACTGTGGGAGGAAACCGGAGCACCCGGAGGAAACCCACGCACACACGGGGAGGATGTGCAGACTCCGCACAGACAGTGACCCAAGCCGGAATCGAACCTGGGACCTGGAGCTGTGAAGCAATTGTGCTAACCACAATGCTACCGTGCTGCCCTTATTAATCAATAACCTATCTATCTCTCGGCACTGAGGATCCGGGTTCAAATCCCGGCCTGGGTCACTGTCCGTGTGGAGTTTGCACATTCTCCCCGTGTCTGCGTGGGTTTCGCCCCCACAATCCAAAGATGTGCAGGTTAGGTGGATTGGCCATGCTAAATTGCCCCTTAATTAGAAAAAAAAAGTTGGGTACTCTTAGGTTATTTTTTTATTTAAAAAAAAATAAATTTAACTCATCTCGGTCTTAAAGACACTCCGCACACGGCGCTAAGGACCCAGGTTCGTTCCCGGCCCCTGTCCGTGTGGAGTTTGCACATTCTCCCTGTGTCTGCCTGGGTCCTACCTCCCACCCCACAACCCAAAGATGTGCAGGCTCGGTGGATTGGCTGCCCTAAATTGGCCCTTAATTGGGGGGGGGAAAAAGAATTGGATACTCTAAATTTATTTTATTTTTATCCGCCTGAAGAACCCTTGCACCGGGCAAATTTGACCCTCACCAATTTGATGAACCCAGCCATATCGTTGACCCAGGATTCCACGCCCGGGGGCCCCTCATCCCTCCACTGTAGAAGAATCCTACGCCGGGCTACCAGGGACGCAAAGGCCAGAATACCGGCCTCTTTCACCTCCTGCACTCCCGGCTCTTCCGCAACCCCAAATATTGCGAGCCCCCAGCCCGGCTCAACTCTGGAACCAACCACCCTAGACATCGTCGCTGCGACGCTGCTCCAAAAGCCCTCCAGCGCTGGGCACGCCCAGAACATGTGGTTGTGGTTTGCTGGGCTCCCTGAGCACCTGACACACCTGTCCT